>NC_072458.1:7406638-7571638 GCF_027596085.1 Anoplopoma fimbria
CTGTGTGACTAAACCGTCTGTCCAGTGGAAATGATCGAGAAAAGTTAATCTAAGGTCAGTTTGATTTTTACGTTTCTGTCAAAAGAGTCTTGCGAGACTGACCTTAAGTCAGTTTCCCGTCCACTGACTGTCTTTACGGTAACGTCATGTGTCAATCGCTGTCTTCAATATCTAAGGTACATTCAACGTGATCATAACTATAACTAATACTATCGTGTTGCTCATTTTTAGTACTTTTCCACACGCCCGCCAAAACAACTGTGGAGCATGGAAATAAGTGAGATTACAGATTGTGTCAACATTAAAATGAAAGGCATTTTTTTTTTTTTTTTTTTTTTTAAGTGTTACAAAGTAAAGAAAGAAAAAGCAGTAAAAGGTTTTAAAGACTGTCTTGATAATACAGGCCACACTCATTTCCCACTGCATGCAATCTGTCCACTGGCTCAGGTTATGAATGATAAGCTCTAGTTTTCTCACAAACCAGCCACAACCTTGTAAATGTTGTCTGGTTCCCATTAAAGAGACATGTCACCCATTTTAAGAGAGCTCACCCTCTTCCTGTGTCCCAGAACAGCTCAGTGAACTCTCTCTCTCTAAGTGCTCTATCTGGATTTAACAGGGATGTGAAGTCAAAGACTGCTCCTACTGCAATACACATGCATTTGTCCAGATTAAGTTAAAATTCAAAGTAAAAGTGCCGTTAACAGGTTTCAAAAATCATTGACCCATTTTCTGTCCATGGGACGGTGCCGATTTCCAATTTAAAAACTCCATCTGATTTTAAATTTAGATAAGATTGTTGCAAGTTTACAAAAACTGGCAGATCTGTTTCCGTCGGCCCTTGAATCACTTCTTTTAAAGCGGGGGTAGGCAGCTTATTTATGCGTTATAGGAGAAATGCATTCCATAATTTCATTGTTTCAGTTTATTGTAATTCAAGTGGTACCCCAGGGCAGGCAGATTTCTGGAAAAGGCAAAAAAAAACTAAATAAATAAAAGGCCAGAATTAGTATTGGTTACTCATGCTTCATCAGGGTCCTGTACGAGCACTAGCCATTCATTTCAGACATTATCTCGATTGTGACTGTGATCCTGATGCTGCGGCAAATCTATGAGAACTACCTTCCTGTTTTCTTTGCAATCTTGTGTGCCTGTAAAGCCCTTTGGGATAATATGTGATTCGAGGCCTCAGTGAGGTACAATATTGTTAAAGCGTTTCAGAGATGGAGAGAAAATGTTTAGTGTTCTGCTAATGGTAACTGTGGGCAGAAGCCTAAACTATGAGCAACATTTTCTCCTCATCCCTGATACGCTTCGCCAATATTGTTAGACTGTCTTCTTGATAAGTCTGTTTTCCTTGTTGCTTTGCAGTGAAGGCATCTGTTTCCAATGGTGGAATAATAACCTTTCCAGCAGGATATTCCGCTGTTGACTCAGGCTTTCACTGGAGGGATGTGCATGTGCGCAGAACAGCCAATAGGAACTTACTCTCTCTCTGATTGGTCAAAGTATCCCGTCACATGCTTGATTTCCAAAGCCTGAAACACAAGAGGAGGTGCAGTCAAGTTCCCTCAGACCAGATCAACTCAGACGATTTTTTGCCCTTCGATGCCCCCAAAAATGAACTGCCTACCTCAGCTTTAACCACTTCCATTTGGGAAACATCCTTCTTCCTCCATACCTCGTTTCAGTTCTATAAACAAAACCTTCTTACCAGCAACTGCTTGGTGAAATTGATGTCAGCTACATCAATGTAGCTTCCTCTCTAAAATATATGTAGACAAGCTTGTTTGTTAAAGCTCCTGGACAGCCTCTGTGTGTCTGCTTGGAGGCTACCTACAAAGTCCTCACTTAAGTCTCAACTGTATTTTCTGTTGGGTATGTTGACGATAACAGATATTCCACCAAGTGTTGTTTTTATAGTGGAGTCTTTTTAAACCATGAGGGATGAAGAAATGAAGAACAAGCTTTTATTCAGAAAGCCACACAATGTGAACTTCTCAATTCACATTGTTTTCCTCTGTCTGTCTGTCTGTCTCAGTCTCACATGCATGACATCTGTGTTTTCTTAAGTGTGTGTGTGTGTGTGTGTGTGTGTGTGTGTGTGTGTGTGTGTGTGTGTGTGTGTGTGTGTGTGTGTGTGTGTGTGTGTGTGTGTGTGTGTGAGATAGTTCTAAAACTGCTTTGATGGTGGACATTGGGTTACGTTTATGAGAGGTGTAACTGTACACACACTACACGCACAGGGTTTCCACAATTAGGGGTTTTGAGGGAATAAATGACTTACCGTAAGTTTGTGTGCGTGTGTTTCCGTGACACAGCAGGGTAGTTAGTCAGAGGCCGGAATGGCCTGAAGACTGAGAAAGCAAGCAAGCAAGCAAGCGTGTCGAAGGTGAAGAAAGAAAATCAAGTCAAAACAGAAAAGAGGACAAAACGAGAGAACAACTACGGGAATAAAGAGAGGGGAAATGTAGATCCAGAGAAAAGCAGGGAGGAGACAGGAAAGAGAAAGGTTGAGAGAAAGGAGCAAAGTTTAACAGGGTGCAATTTTGTCTATCAAGGCAACTAATGCAAGTCATAGAGTTTACTTGTGGATCTGCCTCACCCATATAGGTAGGTAGGTTGATTTTTAAGGACTTTAAGCAGTTCTCTGGGGCGATGATACCCAAACAAGTGTTTTTTTAACACGGTATTTTAGCCACGGGGTGCGTGGAAAGTAGCTAAACCAATTTAATAAAGATCACATGCTGTGTTTAGGAGGAAAATAGACACAAAAGGGAAAGGAAGCTTATTTATATATGTATGTAAACATCTACACTTACCCTACTTAGATTTATTTTAGGTACATCAATAGATATTCTAGTTCTATCTTATCTACGAAGGGTACGGTGCTCAACTGACATATCTTTGATGTTTCATTCTAGTGTATATTAACTTGAGGGAACTTTGATCTAAAAAAAAAAACTGTGATTCTGAATCTGATGACAAAACTGGTTTACTGCACCAGTGACCAAACCCTCACATCTGTTTATGTTTGGGTGAGTAAGTTCAGCATGTCTTTGTGAATGAGTACGTGTATCAGCACACATCTGGAGGAAGTTACCGGAAAAGAGATTTGTCTGTGTGTGGGTTATTTGTATGCTGGTTTTTAATTTTAGCTGGTATTGTTATTTGCAAATTAGGTTGCTCAAGCTCTCGTTTTGTCATTTGGAAAACTGGAACTGAGATCAGCATCTGGTTTAGGAATGTTTTGTGATTCATGGCCTAAATATGAAACCTTTGAACCATGACCACAGCTCCCTCTGCCATGTGTCGTCATTGATGTTATCAGATTTTACCAGTGGTTCTTTGTAAATATAGAATTGAAGAAGAGTTGGTTATACATATACAATCTTCTATCACAGTATATGTAAAAAAAAAAATATAATATATAAGCATATTGACTGTCTCAGTAACTCAGTTGTTTGCATAATAGCACAGAGGAAAGAGTGTTTGTACGTGTATGAAAAAAAGCAAGTGTGTTCAGGCTTGTGCTTGACATTAACGTCCGTCATTCTTTCCTTTTTTTATTGTGTGCGGGAATGACAGCATGCATGTTCTTTAAGTATTTTCTTTTTTTCCATGTCACCATACTGTGATTTCATGCATGCATAAATGTTTTTTCTATATCTGTGTGTGTGCCCGTCTCTGCATGTGTGCACATCTGAAAGGTCTGCTTTATCATGCTTTAAAGATAAAATAAAAAAGATCAGATTTTTTTGTTATTGTAAAATGGATTGAATTGAATACCTGAATAAACAAGGAATTAAAATGTACTATTTAGATTTGCAACATTTCTTGCAATTAACTGCATGTAATATAACCAGAGAGGCGGGATCTACCTCAGTACAGATGTTATAGAAAAATTGCTGATGTTTGACACATTTATGTGATGATGATATCATCTCATCTAAATGCACTGTGTGTGTCTGGCAGTGTGTGTGATGGCGGAGCTCCCGTCTGGACTGCTGGAGGCATGTGTAGTGGTTGGAGCGCCCAGTGACAAACTTCGAGACATATACCAGGTATATACACTCATACATACAAAGACGGAAGCTAAACCTCTGGCAAATAAAGAAAGTATGCAAACAAACCGATGTGGGCAGCAATTACACCTTCCATGCTTCTTGTATCAACAGAGACTCATAAGAGTGGAGACAACTGCGATCAGATTACTGTTGAATGGACCTTTTGCGGGGCAGTTAATCTCCATTTATGAACAGAAAGAGCATGTTACGTGCGCTATATTATGAATTAAGGATTATGATAAACAATAAGTATGATTAAGTTCAAGTATAGTTAAGTAAAGTATACTTCATACTCTTGAGATAAATAGTGAATACATTGTTGGTGTAAAACACAGGTAGTCCTAGCCTAGAACTGGTTGGTCAGATGCATTGAAATTTTTTGATAATTTCCATAAAGCCAGCTGTTTAGCATTGAATTGCAAAAGACACATTTCAAAAGTAGTAGTAACATCGTATTAAACATCTGTCATGGTTTCAATATACACAATTACCGTTTCTTCTACTTATACTGGTGTCTTTATTTTCCACAGCTTCACACACGCCTAAACATTTTATCCAAAATACTGAGTTATTGACACAGTTTAGAAAAAAATGTATTAAGGCATTCGAATAGATTTTTTGCTGGGTGTTAATGTGTACACTGACTTATAACCCTAAATATTTATAACTGTGTCATAGCTTCATCTGCAGAGTAAGTTGGAAGAAATCCCCCTGTTGGAAGCAGAGGTACTGCAGGTCCATGCCCCGCCATTTGTTTCCAAGGAGACCAACTCCAGCCAGCTGATTGGACCAGCTTTCAGTCGTGTCCAGAGGAGGAGGAGCTTTATCAAAAAGGTAAACAATTTTTATTTATTTATTTGAAACTCTGAATACAAATTCATATATTAATGGGAAATTTAAGACACTTAACATCTGGACAAAGGACTGGGCCATTCAGATCAAATTTAGCGGGCATTTTTGTCGGTCACTTTCAGAAAATATATTGATTGTTTCTCTGATTGTTTGCAGAAGAAGCGAGATCGTGCTGCAGAGGTGTTGCCTAACGGAGAAACAACCAGTTGTACTGAAGCGTCCTCAGCAACAGAAGACATCAGTGTTCCAAAGGATCTGGACCTCATTGCCTTGCCGCAGCTCTGTTTCCCTGGTACAGTGTGTTTCCTCTGTGATAAACTCAACATTTCCATGTTTTAAATTGGATAACAAAATGGTGCAAAATCTATTTGTCCTGTAAATACAACAGTCTGTTATGTTACCTCGGTAAGACCAACGTGTTTTTTTGCAGTGGCCATCTTAAGCAACAAGTTTTTACTTTTGTCTAGTGTGCTTTGCTTACTTCTCTTGTGCATGGCATTACATTTCCGAACCATGATTTCTACTGATCAAACTAGACAATGTAATGATGTGACTGATCTTGCACTATGGACACTACCATCATAGATCACCATCTTGCCCAAGGGTCTCTGGAAACAGCAGACAGGTACCGGCTGGCCAGAAGAGCTGCAGCTGCAGCGGTCGCCTAACCAAAATCCTGGTTGTGTTTTGTTGAGACTATGGAGAAGTACTTTCGGATGACCTTAAGGTAGTTCTGCCATACAGAAAGACTCAGCAAGGGAAAGCTGGACTTGCTCAGGCTGTGTTAAGCAGGGGAGGAGAACTGAAGACCCGACTTGAGATCTTATTGAGGGGTGGAAAGACTGCGTTTGAACCTGACCAGTTTTTTATCCCTAGATAGTCAAAAAGCTTCTCGACTGTAAGGCAACGGGGATGAGATTCTCCCTGAGATGCTGAAGACTCTGGACATTGTTGGGCTGTCTTGGCTCACACGCCTTTCCAGTGTCTCTTGAAGGTCTGGGAAAGTCCATCTACGTTCTAACCCTCACCTATGGTTATGAACTTTGAGGAGTGACCGAAAGAATGCAATTGCTCACACAAGCTTCCTCCATAGGGTGGCTGGGATCAGCCTTAGAGATAGGGTAATGACCTCAGACATCCTTAGTTGACTTTTGAGGAGAGCAGCTGCTCCTTCGCAACAGAATGGGCCAGCTGAGGTGGTTTGCGCATCTAATCAGGAGGCCTCGCTGACACCTCCATGTTTACGTGAATTTAACTCCTATATGACACAAAAAGCAGCAAACAGACTTTTTGGTTTCCTTTGGATAGGTGGTCTTCAGTTAGCCAATGAGCAGAGGGAAGACAGTTATCACTTCCTGGTTTTTACCGACCTGTTTGGGATCCGAACCCATGGAGTCGTCATGCAGTACTACAGAGCTGTACAGGTACAAACACACACATGGACACACACACTCTCACTCAGACAGGACAACATGTTGAATCCAAAGAATGTAATCAGTTGTTACTCATCGGCTGTCCACCCTGTCAGTCCTGTCTGGAAGGTGCTGTCCAGAATGGCCACAGGTGGAATTCGTCAAAGTCCCGCCTCTATGCACCTTTTGCCTTGTGTGTCATCTCCAAGTTCCCCTATTACAACGCTCTGAAAGACTGCTTGTCATGGTAATAATTTCTATTAATCACATAGACTGATGGATAACCTGACCTTGATTAAGGTGATTTGGTGACATGTTAAATCTGTCTCCCTCCCTCTCACCTCCGACTCCACCTTCTCAGTCTCCTGGTCCAGTTGCGGCCTTTAAGACAAGCTGACTTTGAGGAGACCATAAAGGAATTTTCAGCCAAGCTGTCCCTGGTCCCTTTACCACCACCTGGACAGCTACATGTGGTCAGAAAACACCTTTTCTGTAACTCTCCTTTTATCTGTACTTGTCTCTCTATGTGTCTAGTTTCAACTGCTAGATCTTAACAGTAACATGTGTGTGTTTCTGTGTGTCAGTCCTTCAACCTCCGTCCCATCCAAGTGGTTCTAACATCAAGGGAGGATCAGGACAGTCCTATCATCGACATCGACCTGCATCTTCCTTTCCTCTGTTTCACAAACACAACACTGCTCCAGGTAATGCGGCACGCAGAGACACAAGAATGAGTCTTTAAGTGATGTAAAATATATTGATTTAGTCGTTTATGAAAAAATTCCTATATTAGGTAACACTATGAGGCATGTCTCTCTCCATAGGTGCTGTCCTGCCTCCTTCAAGAGCAGAGGCTGGTATTCTTCTCTGCTGACTGGGCCAAACTGACTCTGGTCGCAGAGAGTTTGCTTTTGTACCTGCAGGTCAGTAGAGGAGGAACATTGCGTCTCACAATTGCAGTATTGTATTTTTACTTTGAAGAGATATTGTATAACTTCCTGCAGCATCCACTTATCCCTCGTTCCATCTGTCCTCTGTTCCTCTGACATCCTTCTCAGCCTCTGTCCTGGCAGCAGCCTTATGTTCCTGTCTTGGCGAGAGGAATGCTTGATTTCCTCATGGCTCCCACAGCCTTCCTGATGGGCTGCCACATCAGTAATTTTGAAGAGGTCGCTGCGGTGAGTACCATTCACTGCTACAAACTTTTTTTATCAGCATCAAGGCTTACAGTCTTGTCCTTCTTGCTTTGGGCCAAAGTCTTGTCAGCTAAGCTGACCTTTCTGGTCATAAAGAAGGGAGCAAAGTTGGGTGGATTTTGGCTAAAATTGATATCGAGTTAATATCTAAACTGTTATTCCTCCCTTTACTAGGGAGGACATATTATGATCATGATTGAATCTTGTATTATTTATTGAATGAACATATATATATTACACATTATAGTCAGAACCAGTGGAATTAAAAGATACATACTGCTTCAACTCTGCCTTATAATGTCTTGGCTATTTCCCAGAAAGGGCAAAGCTTTTGGCAGTATAGTGAACATCAGGTTTATCACAAGTATTATACAATTGCTAGTGTGTAATTCAAATTACCAGTCTTTTTGCAATTGTCTCGTTTGAGCTCGCATACAGTATTTAACAATAACCGATTCTCCATTGCACTCATCTTTATTCAGTGTATTACAGAAGCTCAGTTCACATATTTAACAGTAGCTGCCTGTTAGTCTAACACAGCAGGGCACAGTCAGACTGTGTTGTAATGAATTGTACCCATTGTACCTACAATATGTGTATGTGTGTGTGTTTATGTTTTTGTGTAGGAGACAGAGGAGCTAATTCTGGTGAATGTTGATGATGGCATCATTCATTCGTCATGGTCGGAAAGCATTGACATACCAGCTATCCCTCTGGCTGCAGCTGAGAGCTTTATATCAAGGTAACACAAGCGCACACACCAAATTCACACAACACACATTGTAAAAGTAAACTGCTGGCTGTAAATTTGCTTGAGTTGTGGCTAGAAACACAGTGTACCAGCACTCTTCGATGCAGGATTTAGGTTGACTATAACTCATTCTGGCACTTGAACCGGCGGTAGAGTAAAGCTGGAACAGATTTTAAACTTAAATTAAATCTACCACCTAAATACCTGCTAAATCAAATTACAAAGGGAACACAGTTTATTAAAGAAAAGTCCTGTGAGACTGCTCTGGTCTATCCGAGTCTTACATTCTTGCTGTACTCTGTTTGTAGGGCAGAGTGTCTCCAGCTTCACTATGACTTGGAGATGTGTCATCTTGGAGCGGGCACTGATGCCAACGCACTACGAAGCCAACGCAGAGAGTGGCAGACACGCCTCAACACACAGATACAAAACATCGCTCTGGAACTAGTGGTCAACATCTTCAGGTAATGCTCTCTGAGTGTTTGATTTACAAATAGTTGCGATTCTTTGAAATAAAGTGGTCAGTAGGTGGAAGTTACATGTTCAGATATATTAAACTAAATCCAATCAGAATGAAACCATTTCTCTCTCTTTCTGTATGTTTGGTCCAACTGTTCCTCTTTCAATCTGTCTTTTTTCTTTGTCAGAGGCGTCCAGGACTTTCTAAACCATGAACACAGAGTTTTCAACAGTGAGGAGTTTCTGAGGACCAGGGAGCCAGCAGACCAGCTCTTTTACAAGAAGGTACACTCACACATTAAAAAAAAAAAAAAAAAAAAAAAAAAAAAAAAAAAAAAAAAAAAAAACACACACACACACACACACACACGCAAACTCTGATAATCTGTGCTGCATGCTTCTCTTTGTTGTCATCCCCAGGTATTAGACACCCATATCTTCCACTCATTCCTACGAGACAGGCTTAACAGGAAACGGGACACCTTCAGCCGCATGGAGCAGAACACGCGTAACCATGCACACAGGTGGGATATCTGCTAGTATGATGTCATAGCTGAGGGGCAGCGTTAAATAGGCAACTGAGGGGATAAAAGTGCAAGCTGAGTAGAAAAAATATTCGTTTGTTGCACACTGAAAACAAATATATTTTAAAGATCATGTTAATACATTTTCAGGTTGCGCGCCTTATTGGTAATTCTCACCTCCCATGAGACATACAGTCATGTAAAGTAGTTATTTTCTAACACAACCCGTCTCTTCGTCTGCTTTATGGCTGCCCAAGAGTTATTAAACTTGCTAAGCCTGACAGAGCTGGAACAATTAGGTGATCAATAGTTAATTAAGTTTCAACCTGTTGGACAAAAGCTATTTCAGGGCATCACCTCTTATTTACAAAAAATGAGAAAATGAAAAGCAAATTAATGGATAATGCAAATGATCATTAGTTGCAGACCAAAAACAGGAAAAACAAAGCTTTCATATAGTTTGCATATTTTCCATCTGTATGAACTGAGTGATTGAGTGATGCACACAGTGTAGAAGACAGACTGAGGTGTTTTCTGAGGAACCTCTCAGGTAATAAAGACACTCATGAGTGAATTACTGGAATGGACAATTTGTTTATAACCAATTAAGTGCTGTAAAAAAAATAATCATCTGGGTTTATTGCGCAGCCAATTGGATTTCCTTTATGTAATGATTAAAATATTGACAGAGATCATAATTAAACCTGTTTTAAACATCTGTCTCCCCCACGTCTTTCTACAGGAATCGTGCGATGACGGAGTCTCCTCGGCGTCCGCTCCTGTCTGATCTGTCCCGGAGTGGCTACAGCCACTTCACCAGCCCTAATGACAGACTGAGCAAGAGGCTGGGAGCCAGCCTGCCTAACCTGGAGCAACCCGCCAACGATACTGTGACTGCCATCAGCTCCAGCAGACCAGCCTCCGTCAGGAAGATGACACCTGATGTTGGTCAGTACCGATGGATGAAATGGATTCATGGAGAGTCAATTAAGAGTCGAACTATTTCTCATTTACTATGTCACCCTCCAGGGTTGAAGCTTCCTCAGAAAGCAGTGAAGGTTTTCCGCCTCCCAGAGTTCCCCCCTCCGCTGGCCTACCATTACGTCCAGAACTATTATTCTGACATGGTTTCTTCGCTGGGGAAGGCTATTAACGCTACACCATCTGAAGATTCTGCTCTGACGGCCAGGTACTGTGAGGAGACATAACAGAGAATGTATATTGTTTATTTTTTAGCTGAAATAATAAACTTTAAATATTCGATATATTGAATGCTCTTTGCTCTTTTAACTGTTTATCAACAAATGTGTATTGCGTATAGTGAGTATTTTCGGCACTGTAGTTGTGTGTGTGAATGCTCAGATTAATTGTTTTACTTACTGATCCATGAATTTAAGACTGACTACATCACTAATTATAATCTATATTTGAACTTTTAAAATAAAGCAAATAAAATGCTGTAAAATGATCTTGTATGATTTGCTCACTGCAGTGTGCTGTTCATGGCTTAAGCTTCTGTTGAAACTGCCAATTTGTTACTGGAAACCTCAGCCAACCGGTTTTCTGAAACTGATGCTTCTCTGTCAGATTTCCTGCTGAGTCATTGTTTTTTTTAAATAGTAAACTCGAAAAACAGGTTGTACACCATTAGTTGTGAGATTGAAAAAAAAAAAAATTGTACTGCGGAATTGATTGTATCATTATGTGTGAATAACTTGGAAATTCATTTGAGAATTGGGGGGCTGTGGCGTAGTGGAGAGCAAGGTAGTTCTCCAATCAGAGGGTCGGTGGTTCGATACCCGGCTTCGGCAGTCGATGTGTCCTTGGGCAAGACACTTAACCCCAAGTTGCTCCCGAAGGCTTGCCATCGGTGTGGACTGGATGTTGCATGAATGTTAGTTAGAGTCTGATGGTGGCACCTTGCATGGTAGCCTGTCATCAGTGTGTGAATGGGTGAATGATATGTAATATACTACTGATTGTAAGTCGCTTTGGATAAAAGCGTCTGCTAAATGACTGTAATGTAATGTAAAGAATTGCAAAATTGTAAACCAACCAATGAATTCCAGATAACTAAATAACCCTTATCAGACACCTAACCCAATCCATCCATCCGTCTCTCCAGGTACCACTACCTACGAGGATTGGTAAACACTGTGTCCAACAGATGTCTGGATGCACTGGAGGACTTCCAGAGTCTTTATAAGACTGACTCGGACATCTTCCCTTCTCAGATGGTGAAGTCACTGGTTGACTCTCTGCCAGAAGCTGAAAGGTTACAGGTCAGTCCGTCATGAATGAGGACACTGTGTTCTACTCTGCCGGATGTAAATGCAGCTATCTAGATTTACTTCAGTTATTTGCATCAAGTGCAACTGATCCATATATATAATTTATTGGTCATATTGTTGTTGAGTTGTACAATACATAAAATATCATCTGGCAAAGAAAGACCATTTAATCTCTAATAGCAATTAATAACTCAATTCACAATCTCAGAGTTGCATCACATACACATCCTCTGTGATAAATCTGATGATAATGACAATATTGATTGGCGCTGTAATAATGACAGATAAAATCTCCCAACAGGCGGACAAACGGCCAGAACTGAAACGGCTCATCAGTCGGGTCAAGAGGGACCAGGAGCGTGAACGTGCGCGTGACGGCAACGGGCGTGAGGAAGATTCCGTGAAGCGCTTCCGTCTGCCGAAAACATATATGCAGCTGGAGGAGTTTGTGAAATGTATCCAGGAGTCCGGCATCGTAAAAGACCAAGGGACCATACATAGACTCTTTGACGCTCTAACCGTCGGTGAGTAGTGTAGTATACTGCATACACATACATGTATGTGTGTATTATGTGCTATTAATGCACATTTATGAGAGCAGCTCAGGCCTTTTTTTCCCCATTCCTTTGATCAAACAAGTGCTCCCGAAGAACTTTTCTTACTAACTCCAAGTTACTGCCTAAGCATTCACACACACACACACACACACACACACACACACACACACACACACACACACACACACACACACACACACACACACACACACACACACACCCACTCCTTCTCCCTCTTTCCAGGCTAACATTCATTCCTCAGGTTAATCATTACCTCACCCCTTCTTGAAGGAGGAGATTTGTCATGCAGGGCTGTTTGGTGTTGTAGGTGTAACCAGGGCTCCAGTGGTAATTTACTGGCATTTAGCTGGCAGCTAATGGCAAATATTATAAGTTGCATGTGGTGATGCACTGATGTGCCAGCCAGCCTGAGAGCCACAGTGATCCGACGACATTCCTGTTTTCTCAGATCGGGCATGTAAACGGGAAGGACAGATATTTGAGTCATATGAGCTATGGGCTGAATAATAAGGGGTATTTGTTTTTGATTCAAGATAAGAGCTACTAGGCAGGCATGATAGTTTAAGATGGGGAGGTGTGGTACTTTTTCAAAAGCTGAGGTTTTAGCCAAAATCGCCTTCTGGACATCTTTCTTCAGGAAGAAAGGCTGGCGTGAGAGGTTATCTTGCCTTCCACATTATGTTTTTAACATCCCGTTGGGTAAAAAGAACAAACATCAAATTTTCCTTTTCCTCTTCTGACCTGCTGGAGAATGAGATACAGAGTGAGATGCCTGAGAGTGTTGGATGCCTGGTTATCATCCAACTGCAGACTACTTCACTTTAATATGACTTAAGTGACTCATTGTCTCCATATCTGTCTAAATAACTCATGTTAAGATAAAGGTTAGAGGTTAACAGAGATTTGGGACAACTAGAAGTCATTGTCAAGCTGTGGTTGTTTGAAGTCATAATGAAACTGAATTTTGAGCTGAACATTGAACTTTTAAACTATACACATTATTTTTTTGTGCCCTTTATGCTCAGTTGTCATTAAAAGATGGCTGTGCCTGTGTGGGATGTTGGGTGCAGGGGAGTGCACTGAATGTGTGCTGTATTTAGTCATTGTTGTAATCTACAGTAAGGACTACAACCCCCCTACTGCTCACTCTGCAGGCAAGCTGGAAGATTTGACTGCTTAAAAAAGGAGTTGGCCCGGTCAGCTACCAGATGTTTGTACGTGTGTGTGAGAGAAAAGTATGTAGCTGAACAATTTCAGCTCAGTCAATCATTTCTGGGTAAATTAAGATCGATATATAGTTTTTTTCCGCGTCGCAAGTCATCTGGCTGTGCCGACACAGAGTCATACAGGATACTTAATGGTGAAAGTGTGTGTTTGTTTGTTGCAGGTCATCAGAAGCAGGTGGGTCCAGAGTTGTTTAGAGTCTTCTACACCATCTGGAAGGAGACTGAGGCGGAGGCACAGGAGGTCTGTATGCAGGCTTCACTTGTAACGTACAACTTAAAGGCCCAAATATGAATATACAGTTTTGGCCACATCAATTACAGTTATATTCACATTCACGGTGTGATGGTGAAGGGTGACATAGAGGGACAATCAATCGTGTTGTGCTTGTCAGCTGATCACAATTTAAATTGTAAGCTTATTTTACGTCTGCTAACAGGCATACATCAGGAAACATCAAGCACTAAGATTGTGTTTGAATTAGAGCTTGTATCAGTTGAGTTCCTTTTAAAATGTCTAGTTTGTGAAAGAGGAAGATTGTGATCCCCTGTATCTGAAAGAGAGGATGAAAGGATCTTAATTTTACAAATTGTGTATAACAATGCATAAATGTATAATTTTAACATCTGGGCCAATAAAGACCGTTACGGAAAAACCTGCTATTGAAAAGCTTTTTTCCTTGAACAGCTGACAAGTCAGTGAAATCAGCTGGCTGGTTTTTATGTGATTCTTACAGGTGTGCTTGCCAGCGTCCGTCTCGGAGCACATTGAGCCCAGCGAGTGCGTCTTCAAGCTGTCCTCCTCTGTCAAGACGAGCCGCGGCGTGGGGAAGATCGCCATGACTCAGCGCCGGCTCTTCCTGCTGACCGACGGACGGCCGGGATACGTGGAGGTGGCACAGTACCGAGATTTAGAGGTTAGACAGAAGGAATGACAAAAGAGCTTTTGAGTTTGAACTCTCGCCAGAACTCTAGGTTCAATCTAAGTATGTTGATCCCGCATAGTGATCTAGATCCTTTCTTCCTCTCTTTTCCTCTAGGAGGTGAAAGTGTCCTCTGCCCCCTTCCTGCTCCTGCGAATCCCCAGCCTGAAGCTGCGTGTTCAGGGCAGGAAAGAGGCGTTCGAGGCCAATTTGAAAACGGAGACGGAGCTATGGAACCTGATGGTCAAAGAGATGTGGGCCGGGCGCAATATGGCTGACCAACACAAGGTAAAGCTGAAACTGAGGGGTGAATGTGAGTATGTGTGTGCCAGTATGAGGGTATGCTGTACACGTGGGGGATGAAGGGTGAATCAGAATATGAGAGGAATTATTGCACAGACAGAAAGATAATTGGTGAGTTATCATGTGCCTTTATTACTCATGCCTTGGCCTTATCTAGGTCTCTCTCTCTCTCTCTCTCTCTCTCTCTCTCTCTCTCTCTCTCTCTGTGTGTGTGCGTGCGCCAGTCATTGTAAACTTCACTGACTTTTGGTGGGTGTGGTTGAAATTCCCTGAGACATACTCGAACATAAATACACATTTGCACAGAGACGGAGGGTTTCCTTTGTGAAACCAGATGATCTAACTGTAACACCTCTGTCTCTCACTCCTCTCCTTTCTCTCTAATGGTTACTCTCTTCTTTTATTTATTTTTTTATTTCTGTCTTTCATGGTTGACAGGCCGCCGCATTGTCAAGAACTCTGGCAGCATTGCACACAATATAAACCAAATAACTAAGACATATCTATCTCTGATTTATCTCACCAAAGCCTGTTTTCATTTATAGTTAATTCTGTATCACTATTCACACCCTAAAATCAATTTTTAGATCTAGAATTATTTTGTACAATCTCATTGTTATGCCTTTTTGTGAAGCACTATCTACTTTTTTTTATTTTTGCAAGGTGCTACATGTAAAGCTGTGGTGTAACTGTGAATGGATCTTTGTCTCCAGGACCCCCAGTACATGCAGCAGGCTCTGACCAACGCCTTGTTGATGGACGCAGTAGTGGGCAGCCTTCAGAGCAGTAAGGCCATCTACGCTGCTTCCAAGTTGGCTCACTTTGACCGCATCAAGATGGAAGGTGGGGATGATTATTGTTGTAGATTCTGTTCTGTTTGCTGAACTTTCACCACCCATTTCATCAACATGGAAGGCGTTATAATTTAGTTTGCTTTGATTCACTTTGGATGCTTCTCTGATACACTAAAACCTGTTTTATTCCTAATGCAGGCTGTGGTTAAATATCAGTCAGTTTAGACTGGATTGAGATAATTTGGAAACTTTATGTTTTACCCCATGCATAATGTTTCATCAGAGGTTATGTGGAGATTTTTATTGCTGTTTGGGGGTTCCAGTACATGTTTGTGCATTCACCATCCGTGAAAGGTTAGCTAACTCTCTTTAACATTGGTTTGTGTGTCTCTAGTGCCGATGATGGTCCCCAAGACAACTGCAGATACGCTGAAGCACAAAATCAACCCCTCTCTGGAGCTCGCTGCGCCTCAGGCTGTAGATGTACTTCTATACACACCAGGTAAAAAACTGTAACCAAGCCATTTCCTCATTGTTCTCACTAATGCTGAGCTGACAAATGTCAGGTTTCTCTCTGTCTCTCAAGGGAGTTTACATTCAACTATGACACCAACACACATTCACTGACATTTACACAGACTGGGAAATACACACACGACGTTTGCTTTGTCATCGCCTCTCTCTCTCATTCACTCACATTACATTACATTACATTACAGTCATTTAGCAGACTCACTCACTCACTCACTCACGCAATCACAAAGTTTCTCAACTTCCGATCTTCTTTACAGGAAAACAGAAGGAAGTCAGCCAGACATGTAGTAATGTATAAGGAGGGAAACCTCTTCTTAAGGTTAAGTTGTCATATATATATACAAATCAGCCGTTCAAGAGCTTTGAAATCAATCGAAAAAACTAAATAAGTCAGATAATCACGTTTCACATACAGCAATAGTAAACAAGTCAACATCAGGTGTGATGCAGTCTTTCTCTGGTAAAAACATTAGTAAACAGTAAACTTTTGGCCATATTTATGCTTGTAATTCTGCAGAAAGACCTCTTAACTTTGATGCAACCCCACTCACAAGAGAGTTAAAGCAAGAAAAAGCTCACCTAAAATATACTCATCGTAAAAGTAGCTGTGGGTTTATTTTACGCGATCTTAAAATCTTAAATAAGTTTGCTTAAGCAAATAAGTGCATTTAATGTGGGAAACAAATCTTTACAAAATAAAAGGCTCAAAGGACATGTAGCCAGTTTGCTCCTCTTCTGTAGTGACAAACAGCTACCTCTAAATACATTAAAATAGTTTTTGAGGCCATGCTGATGATGAAAATTCTAAATTTTGTATTTAAAATGAAAAAGAAATATATTTTTCAAAATGTACTCAAGGTTTTATGGAGTTTAAAAACAATTAACAGAAAATAAAAGATAATACAGATAAAAGAAATGTAGTTTACTTTTGAATTTCTTTTTTTAACATTTACCTTGCACTTTGTAAGTATCTGCTTAGCTGGGGAATAAGTAATCCCTGAGAGCAAAAACGCGCAAAGTGTTCAACAAGTGGAGGTAATTTAGAGACTTAAATTACTTATGGCTATACTTGTTAAATCTTGGAAAACCTGAATGCGGAAACTTTCACCTAAGACACAAATGGTCACCAGATTTCAACACATCTGAACACCTATGGGAGATGTTGGAATAATAATGTGTTAGACAGTGCTCTCCTCAACATCATAAATACACAATATAAGTGAGCAACTTTGGGACAAATTGTTTTTATCCCTCCAGTAGAGTTCTAGAGTTTGGAACAACAATTCACCAAGGAGCACTAAAGCTGTTCTGGCAGCTTGTGGTGGGACAAACCTTTTCTCAGACACTTTATTTTCTTTTAATCCGTCACCCATCAGGGATCATCATCACATTCGACCTTAAACTACAACAATTGTTTATTGTTGTTTAGCCTTTGAAAACAATCCTCTGACTTTATTATGCTGGGGCTAGACAGACTGGCGCATTACGTGGCAGGAAGGCTGAGAGGAAACATCTTAAAAAGAACTATAAAGCCATTGGCTTCAGTGGACCGACCATGTGGGGCCACTTAGATGCCCGGCTGGTGGCAGACTGACCCCCGGCTCTCAAACACTCATACTCACTGATTCCCACATATACAGACTCTGTTCAGTTCTTCTGCAGCAGTCAGCTCTCAGATTTCTGTTGGTGAAAAGAACAACTCCGGCCATTCAGATCCTCCCTCCCCGCCTCTCTCTGACACTCCGGTTTGAATATAGGTCACTGAATTGAATTTCTGGCATACGGCCAGTTCACTCCTACTTCTCTACCCCCTCTCTCTCTCTCTCTCTCTCTCTCTCTCTCTCTCTCTCTCTCACTCATTTCCTCTATGTCCCCTTCTGTCGCTCCTCCTATGAAATACTGGATGTTACTTTCTTTTTTTCCCGCCAGTGGTGCTTTTAAATAGCGCTGAATACGTTAGAGGATATCTGACCGTTAGGTGAAGCCTGGGTGGAGTCAGGCAGCTAAAAAAAAAATTGTTTTGAACATACACACGTAGTGTTTCCATTCAAGCTGTCGGTTGACATTCCCTCTTGGCCTCCTGTAGGAGTAAACACTTGCAGCTGTAGGTCACAAGTTTTGCGATAAGGTACTGTGAAATAACTGATGAATACCACATGTGTTTCAGGTCAGTTATGGGTGTCTGTGAGCATGGGGAAGGTGATGGTGTTTGATGCCTCCAGCTGGTCCCTCACACACACCTGCCAAGTTGGAAATGCAAGACTGGTAACAAAAATAAACACACACACACACACACACACACACATTGCACAAACTATTTAATATTCTGCCCAGGAGTTTTGACAAAACAGAATCAGATGTTTCCAACAAAACTCTCTTCTCAGAGCTATAACTATTCCATTTTCTTAGTTTGTATCTCTTTACAAAGCATGAAAGATTTATGCATTTGAGAACTTTGGCATTATTTGAATGAAAAAACATTTGTGTGTATTGTTAACGGTAAGTTATTGAAAAAGTAATGCTAGATAATGCTGTTCTAACTTTTTAGTAGCTCCTCTATCACTGAGTGACAGCACTTGACGAGATGTTTGACTTCTTCCCATCACTGGAAAGAATCAGCAGTACATGCATACCACTGACATCAGATACAGACAAAACTGTTTTCCTCTGGTTTATTCCTGTATGCTTCACCTTAAACAGTGTCTGTATTATCTTCAGACTTGCGAGCACATGTTTTGGTGAGGGCACAGTGTGTTCGAATAGTTTTCATTCCGTCCAAGACCATAACATTTGCTGTGCAAACGTCGGCCTTTCACAACAAAATACAAACAAGTGAAAGTGGGGTGGAACGCCTTAAAGCTTGTTGAAGAATGTTCAAGGTAAATGAAGTTAAGGAGGAGTGTAAAGTTTTAAGGCTCGGTGCTAATCGCTGACCTCTACTCCAAGCATGCAGGCCACAGTCACATGAAATATGTTAGCCAGTGTGTGTGTGTGTGTTTTCTCTAGGCTCTTCCATAATATTTGCACACATTTCACTACTAGGTCATGTATTAAAACATTTGGAGCATGCGCTTACCTACTACAGTAGTTAGAAGCATGACGGATGATTAAAAAAGCAACTGATAAGAAAATAACAAGCAACGTGTGTGGACAATCAAATACAACCTATACTATTTTTAACTATGCATGCTTTTTCTTTTCTTCTCTTCTTTTTAGTTCTGGCTGAGAATCTTCATATAAATATTTTATTTTTATTTAACACATTTTTCCACAGTATTTTAAGTTTGTTAAGTTTAAATTTGTTGAAACAGATCATGGTATTAGATGGACTGCTATTAAGAGGACAGTGTGTTTAGGAGCCAAGTGTCCTTTTTTTATACAATGCTACCACCTAGTGGAGAATCCAAGTATCGCACAATACATTTTCAGCACTTTCTGTTTAACCCAAGCCCAAAATTATGCTTATGATTATGAAAAACCTAATCTGCTCACGTTTATGCATACCTGCTACACCAAGAGAACTTGGAAAAAATGTATATGTTTCCCCTAGTTGCAGTGCATTAAGTTGCATGGAAACTGTGAAGAGATGTTTGTCACAATTGCCTAAAGCTTAAGGTGACATCTTCAGATGTTTTGGTTTGTCCGACCAGCAGTCCAAAACATAGAAGTAATCAATTTTCCTATCAAGTGACATAAAAAAGGCAGCAAATAGTCACAATTTAGAAGCAAGAACCAGAAAATGTTTGGCATTTTTTGCTGCAAATACAACTTAAGCGATCATCTGATTATTAAAATATCAATATATCAATTCATCTTCTGTCATTGACAAATTCATTATTCAACTACTTGCTCACTTACCTTATGTTTCTAAAGAAAACTAGTGTCACTGAACACAAATCCCCAAAAAGGTATGTAGGTGAGACGTTAGTGTGTGCTGCCCCCTCTAAACATCCACATTATTGCCTATTATTCATCCAAAAGGTTTTCATATTTACGTTCTCTGTAGTTGTGTGAATTCTGATCAGTAGCGTGTTTTCAGAACTGCATGCTGGGAGTTGATAAGGACCAGGTCTGGATGGGCTCTGAGGACTCTGTTATCTACATCATCAGCATGGTGGCCATGGTCTGCAACAGACAGCTGACCGAACACAGGGCGGAGGTCACCGGACTGGCGCTCGACAATGACAAATACGGGTAACACACACAGACACACACACACACACACACACACACTCACACTCACACACACTCACACTCACACTCACACACAACTGTCACACAACTTTGACGCACGCTGTTTCACCAAGTGTCCATTCTATGTATATTTTTATAGTTAATGTAGATGCCCTGTCTAAGTCTGACCTGTAACACTTTCATATGTTATTCAGCCAGAGGGTGGCGTACTCCTGCAGTGCAGAGGGAAGCGTCATGGTGTGGGACGTCTCAACGCTCCAGGTCAGTTTCAAACCAACTCTTCTCCTTTCGAGTACTAATTAAACCACAATGCTCCCATAAAAGGTCAAAGTGCTGATGATCAATTGATAAATTGATAGTTTACAAGTTATTCAAGGATTATGTGTTTTTATTCAACGTTGTCGTCAGAGCAACTGCTATTAACCGCTCGTCCCTCTTTCTTTTTTCTTTTTTTTAATGTTCCTGTTTGAAACTGTGATGTTTCACGTCATCGTTATGGTTTTTGTGTCACTAACCCCTCAGGTAAAGAAGCACTTTCGCCTCTCCTGCGACCGCCTGCAGTCCATCTACAGCTGTAACGGGACGCTGTGGTGCTGTGAGTCTCACACTCTCTCACTGGAGCATTAAAACAGCAAACATGGGAGTCGATTATGTGCAATAGAATAATCTCTCCGTATCTCTGTCTGTCTTTATCTCCAGCTTCCAGGGACAATATCATGGAGGTGTGGAGGAACGGTTTATTGAAACATCGTCTGACGTTACCAGAGCAGCAAAAAGGAACCACAGCTACATTCAGCTCTATACTGCTGTTACCTGAGGTACCACACTCACAGTTTGCTCTCTCTCTCTCTCTCTCTCTCTCTCTCTCTCTCTCTCTCTCTCTCTCTCTGTGTGTGTATTGGTGTGTTTTGGTTTTGTATTTGAGTGTGACCCTTTTTCCTCAATGTGTTTGTGTGTATGTTAGAACGAGGAGCTGTGGAGTGTTTGTGTTGACTCAGCAGAAGTGTGTATTTGGCACATTAAGGACACTGCCAAACCGTATCACCGCGTGACTCTACAGGACTGCACCGGATGTTACTGCATGATCAAAGTTAAAGACCAGGTCAATACAGAGAACTGATGAACACAATTAAAACACTTTAAAATCACCAATGAATGCATCTCAATCCATTTTTTTTTTTAAACACTACCTTTTCTCTCCAGGTTTGGGTCGGCTGCGTTGGCCGCAGATCCACCAAAGGGAAGATCTACGTCCTGGACACAGAACGCCACCAGGTCCTGAAGGAGCTTCACGGCCACAACGACAAGGTGACGGCGCTCTGCTCCGCGGAAGACCGGTACGTCCTCAGCGGCGCGGGCAAAAACGACGGAAAGATCGCCATCTGGAAGGTGGAGTAGAGCTGACCATCCTGGGATGTCCTTTGAACAAACAAGCGTGATTGGGAAAACGGATCAAAATCACAACCTCAACTTGCCTCTGCATCTCATACATATGAAGGAATCGCATGGTGTGAAGCACCAGGTTTACATGAATTGTCACCATGAGGTGGTTAGTAAGAAATACTAACAGTACTAACACGTTATTCATCGGGAACATGAAGGACTAATTAAGACTGAAAAAAAGAGAAGTGGGCACAAGTTCTGCTGGATGTTTTTTTTTTTTTAACCAAAGTACTTCTCTTTGCTGAAGGTTTTTACTTATTTTTTTATAGTCACACCTTGTGCCTTATTTAATGCTGCACTCTGTTTTATATTAAGTATGATCACACTTTTTACTATGTGGGAACGTTGTGTGACCGAACATCACCTCCAGCTGTGTTATTGAGGAGAGTTTCTGCATCACAAAGGAGTCAAACTACCCTGAAAACAAAACTCAAATTATGAAAGATTTCACCATTATGTGAGAAAGAAAATGTTTATTTTGATCGAAGTTATTCTTTAATGGACAATGTATGTTGGAGACGGACTGTAAATATGATGATAGATGATACCAAGTTAGGAGCTGCACCCAAACTCTGACTTGTGATGGATAAATGTTTCAGAGCAGCTGAAGATGAACAAGCGTAGTCTTGCAACAACTGGAATCTGATAAAAACTCACAAAATAAGGACCAACCCCACAGTGTTTTGCTCTTGTTATATTTCTTTATCAAATACTTACCTCATTGTAAGATAAGTTTTAACATGTTCTCTATTTATTTTCTACAAGATTAGTTTAACCTGTGTTACCGGATAGTTGGTTTCAAGGATAAAGGCAGATGTTTCTATGTACAGACTGACAGGAGAGATAAAGTCACTGCTATGAAATGCCTTCATATTAAAAAGGAAGTTATACATAACTTTGAATTCAAAAGGCCAGGCTATGAATTGCTTCTCATATGTATTTGTTTTCTGCAGACATTTGTGATATATGCATGTTTTATGGATTTATAACTAGTCATTTTTTAACATTATTTGTATTGGCTAAGTGAAACAGAAAAGACTGAAGTTTGCTTTCATATCACTTTTTTTTTCCAATTCTTTCTAGGACTCTTAAACAATCAAAGTAAAGAAGTAAGCACACATCTGTTTTTCTGTCCTGTTTAACAAAATGTTAACATCATGAATGGGATCATTTTTCTTCGTATTACCTGAGGTTCATTCAAAGGTTCAACTTAACTTTTATTGATGTATTTATACACTGTATATATCTGATGAATATGAACATAAAATACATTACTTTTGTAAACTAAACTGGTGATGATGCAAACAACTTGAGACTTCATATGACGCTATAGTATGTCTTCAAGACTGTTTACAAGATTTTTTTTTATAATTAACCAACAGTGAACAAAGTAAATAAACATTTTTATGAAGAAAGTCTTGAGTTTGTCTTTATTTTAAACCGGAGCGAGTTTTAAATTACGATTTACCTCGTTAAAAATGATAAAATACTAGAAAAGACGTAACGCAACTGGTGAGGAAGTCTCATGAGTGGATGCTGCTTCACTTTAAGGGACTACAAGTAAAAAAAAAACTTGGGAGCTATCGCTATACGCAAAGTAAAAGCAATCCAACAAGGTCATCTCAAAGTTAAATGGCATGCATTTATTAGTGTGCCCATCCCAGAACTACATGCTGCATGCAAATTATTTGCTGTGTAGATGGTTTATAGTTTTGCACTTCTTACAGTTCACCAGAAGAGGGGGCTATTTGATACTGAGAGAACTTAATGCCAGAGCATGTTTTCTGATGAAAGTTGATTGAAGTTCAATTTCAGAACCCACTATATCAATATAAAATAGCTTTTTTTTTCAACAATCAATCTGCTGATTATTTGATTGGCTGAATTATTAACCCCCTTTGTTTATGAAATGTTATAAAATAGTGACAAATGCTCATTTGATAAATTAAAAAAAAAAGGCCAAGGTGGCATCTTCAGTCAAATTATTCAGGTTTCATTCATATACGCAGAGTGGGGGAAGCTTCCAATTTATCTTGCACCTTTTTAGACCGTTTTGTCCAAATTGAGCACTGGTCTTAACAAATGGAACAATAACTAGTCAGCAGAGGCATAATGCTCTGCAGCACAATGCCACTAAGAAAAAAGATAGAAATCCCTTAATAACATCATAAGCACTGTAGCAGCTGGTGCAGAATGTTATCTTTAAGTTAGACAAAAAAGTGTTATGTTATTAAATGAAAACACCAAAATCATCAATGCGTTTTTTCTCTAAATACTTCCCTGTCTGTGTCTCTCAGCTTTTTTGCTGTGTAAGCACTGAACAACTCCCCCCCCCACACCCTTTTGCACATGCAGGCACTTCACAAAGGTGAAAGGTCAGGTGTGTTGTGGTGGCTCTTGGAGCTTTTATAGACAAATTGTTTGTAGTTTTCAGTAGTTAACTCCACGTAAAATGACAAAAAATGTAATTAAACAACTCTTATCACTATGCAAATAGGACTGTAGATAAACAACCAGCAAGCTGCAGCAAAATGTAGCTAAACTATTATTTCAATTACATGTAGTTCACAACGTCTGATCCTTCAAATACCGTACTTGTGGGTGTGCAGTTGGTGGCAGTTTGTATTGGTATAAATCTGTACGTGTATGTGTGTGCTCGACATTGTTGTGTTACATAAAGCCCTAAGCAGCTGTTAATCCCTCACTGTGCAGGTCCACTCATACCTCGGGTGCAGTAAATTGCTCTCTGTGTCTCCTGCAGCTCTTAATCACTTTGCTCTAAATCCAAAAATGTTTACTTACAGCAAGCAAGAGCTAGATTTAGAGTATAAAAAGAAACACAATTGCTTTTTGTGCAGCAGCCTAAAGCGTTGAAACAACAACACTAGCTAAATGCTCTGCAGCACAATGCCATGGAGAATTTTTTTGAAATCCCTTAATAACGCCATAAGCACTGTAGCAGCTAGTGCAGTATTTAATCTTTTAGTTAAACAAAAAGTGGTATGTTATTAAATGATAAGACTGGTGTCAATAAATAAAAAACACTAAAATCATCAATGCAGTTTATCTCTCAATAGTTCCCTGTCCTTGTCTCTCAGCTTTTTCGGTACTTGTCCGAATGTAAATCTTTAACCCCCCTTTTTTTTATACATGAGAAAACACTGTTTTCTCACAGCACCCATTTCTTCTGTTTATTGAGTTTCTGTCTGTTTCTTTTTTTGTACCAGTTCCTCCTAAATTTAGGCTCCCGAAACCAAATCATGAAGTCAGCATGGATGTTAACATTGAGAAACATTTGGAGATCCAGAAGCTGACAGCCCCATTTACCTGCTCTTTGTTGCTGTTTTTCATGATAATTAATGTTACATCATCTAATTATGGCTGTCATGCATTAACCAAGAAAGGCCAGAACTGAAACAGGTTTCAGCAGATTTAACACACCAACCAAACCGGTGTCACAACCATTCTTCTTCTAAGGAGGAAGATTAAAGGAGAACAAAAACATTCCTTTTGTGCATGTTGTGAGTAGAGTCCTTTGGTATCTGTCTTCAACAGTCTAATTCATCTAATGCATTTATAGAATGTGATGAATATTATGAACATCAACAAAATACAAATAGTACTAATATAGTATTATAAATAGTATACTAGTTTAAATGCTAAAAACACTGGCACTACTGGACGCAATGGCTGACTCATGTATGATGGCACAATAGGCCACTGAACCGGTTTGTTATTCTTTTCCTTGATCAGCTGTTCTTCATTTTCTGTTTTCTGAGGGATTCATGATTCACTGCAGAACTGAAACATTGGAAGAAACTAAAGGCGCGCAGCTTATTTTTGTCCTGGGGTTCCAGGGAGAGTTAATCTAGTTTTGATTTTATTTTATTAAACCGAAAGGTTGGAAGAAATACAGCTACAAAAAGGAAAGAAAGACTGGATATACATATGTGACTTTGTTTACTAATCTGAACATAATATATATATATTACTAGTTGGACAGTGTGTAGAACAATAAGTGTTATATTCACAGAAATTAGCATTATTCAGTAAAAAGCTATTCCTAATGCAACCCAAAGGTTCTGTTTTGGATTTGTTTATTTATTTTTATGCAGGACAACCCCTCCCAAATCCCAAATAAGTCCATTTGGATTTCTTACGTTTATTAAGGCTATCATTTTCTACATAATGGGTTTTAAAAAGGTCGGATGAAAAGGACAAAAAAGCATGTATCATTTTTCACACATACAGGCCGTGAGACCCCCCCAACACTGGGAAGTAAAGAGTTAAGAAAATGAATGTTGGAAAAAGTACTTGATTATTTAAATACAAATATAAATATCACACTAAAAATGTATTACTCATTATAAATCAAGTCCTCGGATTCAAAAGTGATGTAATAACATTTGTGCAATTTTAGCAAAATGTAATCTTATTTATCATAATTATTGTTGTCTTATTATCTTGTTGTTATCCTTGCTGCAGTTTCACACACTCTCTTGGTATAGGTATGTTTTGGCAACAGGGTGTGTGCATGCATGTTCATGTCCCATCAAGTCCCTGCTGCAGTCCTGCACTACATTACCGTGTTTTGTTTGTTTGCTATTTATGAATGTTTGTTTTGTACATTGTTGTCTATTTATTGTTGTTTGTTTGTTATTTATGAATGTTTGTTTTGTACATTGTTGTCTATTTATTGCTGAAGCCCAAGTCTTGTGAATGGTGAATGTTGTGAATCTAAAAAGTAACATTTCCCTCTGAAATATGAAGTAGAGGTATAAGTAGCCGAGCATAAAATGGAAATACTCAAGTTAAGTAAAAGTACCTCAAACTGAAGTCCATTAAACGTACTTAATTACTCCTAAATGTTATTGAATATGGTGTCAATGTGTTTTTCACCTTGAAAAATTCAGCCTCTCTGCTCCACCGTTGCCCCGCCCCTTTATGCAAAGTAGCCGTGACGTCGGCGGAAATCAACGCTACGCTTCTTCTTCCGACAGATATTCCTTTAAAGGCGTATTTAAAGCCCTGGCTTCACTCGCGGGAGTAACGGGCAACCTATGCAACAAAAGCTGCTGCAGAGACGAGCGACTGTCCGACCGCTCAGCGGACGCAAGCACGGGGCCAGCGGCTGACACAACCCGATGAGGTGAGCTCTGAGTGCGGATAAAAACACCGGCGGAGAGGGGGGGCGACGGATGTTAAACATTTTGTAAGCCGAGGTCGCTCTGCTCCGGCAGGCGGTATACACAGCATCTCAGGTTGCTGCTGCAGAGAGGAGGAGGAGGAGGAGGAGGAGGAGGAGGAGATGGGGGGATGCATTTACAGTAGTTTGTGTAGGCCCGTGTCAAAAACAAAAAAAAAAAAAAAGAAAGAGGAGAGGCTGGATCTGCAGACAGCCTGGATCATGTCATGTTGCATAATTAGGTTTGCTCTGATCATAAAGTGTTTATAATTAGGATTTGGATGCAAAGCTGGCTTAAAGGTACAGGGGTTGCAGTTTGGACAGTAGATTAAGCTTAATATCCTCCATCACTGCATTATTCTCAATTAACCAGGAAGGGAGCAGGTAACTGCCAAACACACCTGTGACTGTGTGTCATCAAAAACAAATGATCTACGTGTTTGTTTGCATTCCGGACAAAACAATATGAGGAGTTCCCTGCTGTGGTAATAATCAACTATTCATATATATATATATATATATGTGTGTGTGTGTGTGTGTGTGTGTGTGTGTGTGTGTGTGTGTGTGTGTGTGTGTGTGTGTGTGTGTGTGTGTGTGTGTGTGTGTGTGTGTGTTCATTGTTGGTGGCTGTTGGTGCGTTTTTTTTTTTGGTGTCCTCAGACTTCAGTCAAGGCTTCAATATGGAAAGAAGACATTTAGGGGCTGAAATGATTAGTCGATCAATCGATGCACCGCCCGACTTTTTCAGTCCCCGATACTGATACCTGGGCTTTGGGAATCGGCCGATACCGAGCACCTGGTAGCAGTGTTTCATTAATAAGATGAATACCTTATAATGTATAATTGGTAACTAGGCTGTTCGTTTAACAAGCAAACAATTTGAGATGGTAATAATAATTAAAAAAAAGCGTTGTTGCAGTGATATAAATGTCTCTGCTTCTTTACTTTAAGAAAACATCACAAATTGAGTTTAACTTCCCTCAGAGGATCTTTAATGTACATCATCTTGATACCATTTTAGCTTCTGTTTCTACCAGATATGTTCCAAGGATTCTACACACATTTCTGTGTAATCAGTTTTTCAATTTTGGTCAAATGTATCCGTGCTGGACAGCTGCAGCTCCATCCCATTCCTGGTGCAAAGGCAGAGTGATGGGAGAGAGAGACTTTGCCTTAAGTGTTTAGCTGGTCTGTGTGTATTCTGAATTATTGGCAGCCACTGATTTATTTTCATGCTTGTGTGCATGAGAGAGTCGGAGCGGACGTGTGCATTTGCTGTGGAGTCGGGTGCTGTATCGATCTAGTGCACTGTAGCCTACGGTTTATTATCACTCTGCCCTCCCTCATTTCAGCTGATTCTACTGTTTATTCCGTATATTAATCTCTATATTTGTATCTGGTTATTGCTGCGTTTGTATTTGTTATTATGCAAAGTATTATGTAACTTTTTATATTATTATATTAAAACCTGACTCACTGTGTCTGCTTGTTGTTGTTTTTGTTCAGGTACGACTGCAGGACTTAAAATTGCAGGGTGGACCAAACCGTCAACGTCTCGACGACATTTATGAAGCTTTCAAGGCCTTTTGGTGAGTCATGCAAGCACAAACGCCGAGGAGACAACAGCTTTTTTAACACTGCATCTTAAAGCCCTCCTTGAGGTTTTTTTTTTTTTTTTTTTGCAGTTTGGCTGAGTAAATCTACACAAAAACATAACAAAGAGAGATGTTAATGTCCAACATATGTTCTTCCTCGGTTTTCTTTCAAGTCTATTGTGTTTCTATTCTGGTGAAAACCACAACCAGCAGGAGCATACCAGTACTGAATAGAGTAGATGTGCAGTATGTGAGGATCTGATGGCGCTCGGATCGGTTTGGATCGACCTGACTGCATTTGCACACACAAACACGTTCACGACTGTTCACACTTCTTCCTTTTAAACAAATCTGCGTCTCTTTATGTCGGCCTCTTGCTTTCGACATGCAGTCATGCCTGAGGCTGGCAGGTTGAGCTGAAGTGAAAGTGACCGACTTCCTCTTGGTAAAATGTTTGCTGACTGTCATCTGCTGCTGAGTCAGCGTCGGGTTATTACCAACGACATTCAGCCAGACGAAATTGGTCACGAGCACACACTCACGTGAACACACACACACACACACACACACACACTCATGAACTTAAATGTACATTTGCACAGATATCGTGCAAACAGACCACACAACAGACGGCTCATAAGCATACATTCACAGAGAAAGCCTTTCTGCTCATCTGCCCACTTACATATATTTTAATATTTTGCATGCAGAGCTGGATTATATATATCTCTAAAACAACATGTTAATATTGTCTTAGTCCACTTGCTTTCATCTTATCCTTGCATAACTGCATGTTTTCTCCATGTATAACACGCATACTGCTGCTAACCAATGTCTTGGTAGAGCCATCCAACAAAACAAACACAAAAACACTCTACATTTACGATGGACAAGTGGGGACGTGCTTGAGGTTTGCAACTGAATTGTAAACACTTTTGTACGGGAGCTTTATTTTGAAAAAATGGCTCACGAAACGCACCACATTCAGAACTGACCTTGGCATGTTGTAAGAATTCTGTTGAATTCTGTGCTGTGAGCCAACACCAGTATACTCCCTGTGACTCCAGATCTGTTTGTTCAATGGTTTACACACAGCATGACGGAGCTTGAGAATCTCAGTGGGAGCTGACGCAACCGGCAGGTTCCTTCAAACAAGAAGGTATCCTGCCGTACAGAGATTTTAAACTCTTATCATGCAACCTCCTCGTCCCTTGAGTCCTCACACACTCTCTACTTTCAGAACTGTCTGGTAAAAGGCCACAATGCCACACAAAATCTCCCAAATAAACATGGAGTTATAGTGAGATCAGTTAATTAAGTTAACTGAAAACCAGCAGGACTACATTTTTAAGATGTTACTGGCCGTTTGGACCAAAAAAAGCACTGACAAATTAGCTTCAGTTTGAAGTGTTTCTACCTAACACTGTCCCTTTTCTATTTGCCTTTCTCTGTCCATCACATACACACAAACCCACTCACACAATCACACACAGCTGGCTTTGTATCCTGAGCCCAGATCCTGTGTGTAGATAACCCACTTCCTACTGCTGTGAAGTTTTTTTGCACAAACCTGAGAAAGAGAGAGGGGAAAGAAAAGATTGAGCCAGTTTATTTTCCCACCTCTGATCAGAGAGCAAGACGGCGTGTTTGTGTGTGTGTGTGTTTGTCGTCTCACTTACATCAGTGCCATCAATAGCCTCCCTTATCTCTATCAGATCTCTCACACACACACACACACACACACACACACACACACACACACACACACACACACACACACACACACACACACACACACACACACACACTTGTTGCTGCTATAAATGCTGTTGTGTTGTTCGGAGACGCAGCATTAGACATTCAAAGACCTGGCACAGCTTTTCGCAAGTCTGGTGGGTTGTTTACTTTCTAGGTGGGCACACTTCTTAACTTGGGCTCTTAGCTTTGCAAAGTTATCATCTCTGAACTTTCTCTTCTAACAGCATGCTAACACCGACATCTAGGATAAAGAGAACGGTTTGATTCATCAGCGGTTTAATAGATGAGATGTGTGAGGGGTTGCTTTGGAATCTCGCAGGCAGTTTGTTTGTTTGTTTGTTTGTGTGTAGACTATCAGGAGCACTTCATGCATGGCTGGTTGGTTTTCTAGTGGTGGAGGACTGTTATCAAAGTCAATATCAGATGGCTGTACTGCATTTAGCCCTGGCTTTGAGTTGGAGGACATGCTCTCAGTAGCCAGAGAGATTGTCAATAACACAAGACGTCTTCTAAGAATAGAGACTTTCCACTTTGTTTTCTGGCTCTCCTGTTGGATCTCCTCCTCCCCTGTCTTGTCGTCCATTTCTCATTTTTTCTTTCTTCTCTTGTCTTCGTATTTGTATCTTGTTTTCACATTTTGGCTTTAGCTCCAGTGTTGCAAGCCTTTATTATTCTGTAGTTTGTCCTAGATGGTTTTAACTTGTCACAAGAAAGCTGTGGATGCGCAAAGCAACTAAAGTTTTCAAGGACAACAAGGAACTTTCAAACTCAACTCCTACACCAACTTGGATGAGAAGTCCTCAAAAAATGTTTAAAAAAATAAGAGAATTTAAATAATTTACATTAATTTGGTTAACGTTCACACGCGGTAGAAACTTTGAAATTATCAGTTTTAGAGCGAAGAAGAAGCCGGTAGTGTATCACAGAATCACAAAAAAGCAGCAAAAGTTATTGTAAGGGTCAGATAAGCTCAGATAGCGTGAAAAGTTTGAACAAATTTGGCTTCACCACACCCTGGAGCCGTTTGGCCTCTGCAGCCTGTGGTTAATTTTAATACCCCGTCAGTTGTGAAACATCAGCACTTTGAGACAATTTTTCAGTCATTTAACTGTTCTCTCTCCAAAGTTTTAGTCCAAAGTCATTTTACCCTGAAGGAGAATGTCAGTCGTAAATCAAATAATGAAGCTTGTCTCCTAAAGGCATCTCTTTTGGGTTTTGGCCAATCGCTATTCCCATCTCCTCTGATGTCCCAGGACAAACTGATGTCCCGCTAGCCAATTAAGTTACCAAAGAGCTGACTAGAGATGACTGCTGGCAAATCAGATTAGGTTTGCGTGAAGCGTCTTTGGTTGCCTTTACACACCAGTTAGCACACACGCATATCTCTCTCTTTTATTTGCCATAATTAAGGTTGACCTTTTTAATTGTTGGTGTGGTATGCATGACATATCAGACATGGCATTTTAATGAGATTTGTTTATTTTTGCTGTGTTGTAGATGTTGAGCAGTTAGCAGATTTTCAGACCCACTACTATGGAGAAATTACCATTTTAAAAACTGACAGTTTCAACAATGGATTACTTTCATTCTTGATTACATATCCTTTCCTTGTTTAAATGACTTACAATTAGGTCAACAAAATGTCGGCATGTAGGGGAAAAATGTGTATCACAATTTCCCATTGCCAAAGTTGACCTCTTCAAATTTCTTGTTTTGTCTGAAAACTTCAAAAATCCAACATAAATATGATTGACATCACAGAGAAATATTCACATTTAAGAGAAGGAAATCCGTGGATTGCAGACAGACAGGTGGTCCAGTGTCTAGGGTGAAGATCAGATATAACCGTCTGTGCGCCAGTAATGTTAATAACACTGTTACTAATACTGCAGTCAAATCAACGGACACAAACACGTTTGAGATGATTTCCATAGAAGAATCCTTTTTACTCATTTTCACAAATAAAAGTTGATTTAGTGGATAGACCCTGTCACTAAATACAAACCTTTATGAAACAACTCAGTGTCACGTGTCCGTTAGGGAAGCATTGATTGACTGCACATACTTGGTTAGTGTGTCATTTGTGCTGTGAAACATTTGTTTCTCTTTCATTCTCTGTCTCTGTTTGTGTCGTTGTGTTGTTTTGTTTGTCACGAGTCCAGCCAGAGTTACATTTTATTGCGACCTCCCAAATATATAATTGTACACGCTCATAAAGCATTTTGGTATAAATGCTCCAACACTTGTTGTAAGGGTCCAGTTATTGATTTGTAATGTGGTATTTTAAATATTGTTGTGCTCTGATCTTTCTTCTTTTTTTTCTTCAATCTCTTCCCAGTTTTTGTTAAAAATCCAGCATGATTGTGAGTCAGCGCAGGCTGCCTGATGCCAGATTTGATCATAAAATCATGTGGATGACTTGGATGAAAACGATGTTTGTAATAATGTTTTCAAATAATGATTATTATTAAATAATGAGTTATTCATGACAACACTTATTCACTCGACTTAACCTGTCGTTATGCTAATTTGTTTTATTGACAACTCATTTGCTTTTTAACATATCATGTTTTATCTTTGGGGTGGTGTAACTAAACTAAAACAAAAGTAACTATTTTTTAATCTTTTGAAGACGTTGTTGGACTTCATGATTGCTTGAATGTAGGTAGACACCATATTCTCTTTTCATCACTTCGCCGTGCTTTAGGGTTGGACAGAGCTGTACGTAAAGTATTGATATACTACCCATACTAAGCCTTGTTTTTGTAATTGTACATCAAGGATCAATACAAAAAAACTATCCGTCTCACATAAGATCACATTTTGAGGGTGTTTTGCAGAGTGAAAATACAAGACGCACCGGTTGCATATTTCTTGAACCTGCTTTGTAGCACCATTAAAATAGACCTAAACCCTATTCAGAAGGCTTCAGGTGTCATAATAGACACAATTTACTTATTTTTGTGACCTCTAACCACTAGACAGTCCTTTAAAAGGGAACTTTTAGGTTGGCAGTGTGTGGGAGACTCCTTTTTGAAAGTCAGTTTTTCAGGACAGAGAAGTTTAACAAACATAAATATGTTGTAGACGCCTGATCAGACAGTGGGTTTTTTTGCATTTAAATGCCTCTTTTTTTCCTGTTTTTTTTTGCCAAGCAACCACCGAATGAATTCCAATGTTTGCTTAACACAAAAGATAACGATAGTTATAGGTACACTCTGAGTTTAAGTTTTTTTCAACTCGAAGCACTTAGGGTGCTCCTGCAAAGACACAATGCACATAGAGGGGACTCGCTTGAAAACAATTACAAAAAGTTTCCTCGGGCTGCTGAGGGCTCAGTCTGATCGGGGCCTAGGGCGGACGTAATGCCTTCGCCATCCTTGGAAAAAAAACATGGCAGCTAGCACACATGTACCGACATGTTGCCAAGTTAAATCAGGCCCTGTTTCTTTGCAGGAGTGTGAAGCTGCAGGTTTGCTGAGATTTTTGGACACTGTTTAGTTTGTATCTTAACCAAAGTTTAATTTGTTCGTGTCCTTCTCTGAAAGAAACAACATGTGAGGAGAGGAACAAAACTAAACACAAACAAGGGAAAAAAACTAGACTTTCATCCCCTGTCCCACTGTAACAATGACTTATAACTGATGGGCGGGACTTGTTTTCACCAGCTTGACAACAGGAAATTATAGAGAACAAGATGTTTCTTTGTGGTTAAAGTAGCGCCAATGCTGCCAAATGTTGCACCAAAAAGTTAATCCAAATGTTACTGTGTTAACAATATGAAGATTAAATTCTGTATCGTATTATTACATTGGTGCAGAGCCAGTTTGTTTGCTTGATAGTTTGCATGTGTTTGTTGTTGTTGATGAAAATGCGTGGATGTGTTTGGTCAAGCAGTTTGATGCTGTTTATGTCAGTTGGCCTTTATCAGCATCGAGCATGTGTGCGTGCGTGCGTGCGTGCGTGTGTGTGTCAGCTCTACAGTGGAATATTCCAATAGACGTGTGGCCGCGGTTAAGACTTGTCTTGTGTGTTCATCAACAACTCTGTTCTGTCAGTCAGAATTCTATTGGATTGTTGTCAAACAACATGTATGGTTTTATTAGTAAGGTTTAAGCTGTCTTAGTGACAGGTTTAGGGTAACTTTTTTTGTTTTTATCGGAGAGAAGCAAAACTATAGACTGTGACAGATTGGTGATCCATGATACTGATACTGATATCGGGCCGATACTGACTCAAGTTCCTGGATCAGGCACTGTTGATAATGGGGCCGATAAATTAAATTCTACTTTTTTATATACTATATACATTATATACTGACATTTTCATTCCTGTTCAAGTTTTGACCAATGGGTTGCTGCATTTAAAAGGTTCACACATGAATTGTTTTTCCTGTTGCTTCATTATGTTTGGAAAACAATGTTTAAGTCAAGTCTAATGTTGCCTTACACACATAATATGATCACATGGAGGCATACAGCTTATTAAATAAACACTAGTATCAGATCAATACTTTGTATCGGCTCAAAACCAAGGTATCGATAGCGGATCTGAAAAAGTTTGATGGGTGCATCCCTATGACAGATTGTGCTTGGTCATGCTGATGGATGGAAACAAGAAACGAAAAAAACACTCACAATCATTGGTTAGATATAGATCTATATCATCTCCTCCCACACTCCTTTAGTTTTTTTTTTCTCTGTATCTCCTGTTTGTCTTGCTGCACCGGGTTTAAGCCTCAGGAGGCCTTACAGGGGGGGGATAGCCACACATACATGTAAACGAACACACACACACACGCGCACATGCGCATGCACAGTCCCTCTGAAAGGGGGCAGGCCCCCTGGGTCAGAGAGACAGGATGCACATGGGGGGAGCAGTAATGTGATGTTGGGTAGGGGGTACTGTAGTTAGAGGGGGCACAGATGAGGTTTGAGGTGGTGTGTGTGTGTATGTATGCGTGTGTGTGTGTGTGTGTGTGGTGAGGGTAACATGACTCCGGTGTAGAAGTAGGCCAAGGCTGCTGTCAGCAGCTTGTCAAAACCTCAACCAGTTTCAGACATTCAGACCTGCAGGAGTTAACACAGTGTTTTGACATTATGAGACTCAGATCATTATCTGTTCGTGTGCTAGTTGTGAAATAAAAAAAGGTTTCTTGGTCAACAGATTATGTAAAGACAAAATTTATGAGACACTAGAAACTACATTGCCATCATCTGTCTAGACGAGCTCAGATCAGCTGGCAGTGGATTTAAATATCGGTGTGTATGTGTTGTGTGTGTGAATGAGCTCTACAGACGGGACAGTTTACCGTTGCATGCAAACTAATAATGTTGTATTTTTTAATAAAGCTCTGGTCACCTTTGCGTGCTAGCTAGCCTGTTAGCCAATGCTAAAAATAAACACTATGATGACTGAGGTATGACTGGCTGCAAAGCTAGCTGACACGACACACAGCAGAGTCTTCTCCTCCTTCTCCTCATCTAACGCCTGCCGGTGTGATGCTAACACTGGCTGCATATTTCTTGAACCTGCTTTGTAGCACCATTAAAAATAGACCTAAGCCCTATTCAGAAGGCTTCAGGTGTCATAATAGACACAATTTACTTGTTTTTGTGACCTCTAACTACTAGACAGTCCTTTTAAAGGGAGACGTTTAGGTTGGCAGTGTGTGGGAGACTACTTTTTGAAAGTCAGTTTTTCAGGACAGAGAAGTTTAACAAACATAAATATGGATCCCAATGCTGGATTTCATACTGATAAGGTTCAAAATTCATAATCATATGCATAAAATGGTCTACTATTTTAGATATAATGCTGCAATACTGGAAGACTTGTTGGAAACAAGACATTATCATGTATCCATTATTCCAAGACGGTCCTGTCTCCTTTTAAATTAACCAAATAATCAAAGTTAAAGTTATTATTGGATTTTATTTGCCTGCGTTGGAAGCTTTTCAGCCATTTTGCCACTTGGTTGTTTTAGTCCTTTCTACTGGAGTGGGAGGTACTGTAGCTGTGAGGAAAAACCACATGTAGGTCTATGCATATGTGAGAACACACAGCATGAACAGGATTTTGTTATTTTGTCTTGTGATTTTTTTCGACAGCGGTTGTGAACCAACAATACAAGCAGAAAAGTATCTCTTATTTTTTTTTCTGGTATTTCCTGTAGTTTGAAGAGTTTCAGTTGACATTTAAAAAAAAATAACGCCTCAGGTAATTAGTAAAAGAATGATCTGATTTAAAAAAAGGTACTTAAAATACCATTCAAGTGTTTGTACTGGGAGACCCTCTTCCATCACATTACTTATTCGGAAATTGTAATTCCACCGTTTGGCCAGTATGTAAAATTAGCTTCAAAGCCTGGCGCTCTTTGTGAAGGCTTTCTCTTCACTTGTTATGGCTCGATCGATTCGTTAAACTTGACTAACCTGCCGGTAAGGTGACTGATTGTCCTAGAGTGCCTTCAGAGCTGTCACTCCCACTCAGAAACTATGTCGTCTTTATGTCATCTTGTAATATTATCAACCAGGACGACCACAGAGTATAAAACGAGCCCAGACATTTAGCTCAGCTGTGAGGTTCAGGTGAGGTTGAGACTGGATATTAATTTAGAGCTGTCAGTGGGAGGTTCTCATAAATATTTTGATATGTACATGCTTTTGAGTGCACGTATGTGAACAGCAGGTATATTATGTCATATTCATACCAGGCCGTAAAGTGATTATGGAGTAAGGGATTTGTCATTGACGCTAGTGCACGTTGATACACATGTGCCCCCCCTGTACTCTCTGCACTGCAGCAGCACTGCACCATAATGCACACATCCAGTCTCTGTTTACCTCTCTCGCTCTCTCTCTCTGTGGTACTTATCCCTGCCATCTGCCTCCCAAAGCTGAAAATATGGTTCTTTTTCATGGAATATCACCAACAGCATGAGAATGTTGAAGTGTTTGTGTGCATGCGTTACTTTGCAGTTAGAAGCCTGTGTGTTTACATGTTTGTCTGTGGGTGTAGATGTCCAGGAACTGTCTTCTCTGCTGCTAAACGTGTGTTTAAGTGTGAGTGTAGGTGTATTTGTCGGTGTGTGTGTGTGTGTGTGTGTGAGAGAGAGAGAGAGAGAGAGAGAGAGACAGGGAGAGAGTATGCAACTAAAGACTGAAGAGTCTCTGTACTCAAGTCACCGTATCTCAGTAAAAGACAGAAGAGCCAAAAGACTAAACATCTCTCAGTGACATTTGGAATTTCTTTACACACACACACACACACACACACACACACACACACACACACACACACACACACACACACACACACACACACACATTGCAATGAATGCTATCTGATTATAGGTCCATACACATGTAGCACCACTCAGTTGTCCTATTGTTTCTGTGTGTTTGTGCATGTGTGTGAGTCCCTAACGTGAGCTCAGCTGATATAGAATTTCACCTTAGCTTTCCAAGGGGCCAAAATAAACAAGGTACAGTTCCACGTGAGAGTTGAGAAGGAGAGAGGAGATGGAGAGGATGGTGTTAAAGCAGAGGGAGGATGGGAAAAGCCAAAGAAGGAGAAAGAAAGACAAAAGAGAGGAGAAGCAGGATGAAGACAGGCTAAGAAAGAGCTGTGAAACAGTCAAATTAAGTTGAATACTTGCCAGAAACTACTTTTTTACCCTCAGATGGACAGAAAAAGACACAAAAGATGATTAGAAAACGAGCAGAAGGGAGGGAAAGGACATGCCTGTGTCTCGCAGATCAACACACTCACCAACACACACGTAACCCAGGTCTATTTTAGTGAGTGTTTATTCTTGTGCCTCAGCCCAGATTACCTGCAGCACCGGCATGCTCGGCCTTTCTCACTTCATACCCTCTACATCTTTCTTCTTCGCCTCCAGTCCTCTCTCCGTCTCCCTGATATGTAAAAAAGTAAAAGTAAACACGTATTTCTAATGTCCGCTGCAAGCCTGGTCATGTATGACACATGGTGTCGTTGTGCAAATACATGTAAATACTTTATCTTGAGTGGATGAAAAGCAGCTTCTTGTGACACCAGGAACAGACTGTTATTGAAATGAATAGAGGGTTGCATACAATGTAACACTGACAACGTATAGCTCCCAGTGACAGTATATGATACCAGATTACATTATTTCCTGTCTGTTCAGAGGTTCTTCTTTCACAAATACTCCCATATTGAACCAAGTGAAGCACCAGACCGGGTCTCTGGGTCTGTCTTTGCTTGAAAAATTGTAGTGAAGTGTCTCTTTTGCAATAACAAATAAGCCCTCCCTTTTATTTTCCCTCACTGTCCATGCAGTCTGAACACCAACATTAACAGCAGTATGTGAACTCAATCCTGAGGTCCTCAGCCTTGTAATTCACATCCAGCTCTATATGGGTCAGTGCTATGTTTAGGGTCATGTTTGCAGTGTTCACGTACCTTGTTGCTGTGTGACACCAACATTAATGTGCAGATACAAGCTTATGTAATAACGATAAGGACTTGACAATCGAACATACAAGGACTCACTAATTGATCCAGAAAGATTGAGACGCACACATCTAGGGCTGCACCTAACGATTATCTTCTTAGTGGAACATTTTCATGTCAGAAAATGTCAAAAAAACAGAGCCCTTTTTTAGAGGTTGGTGCATTCACATTGCTTGTTCTATGCAACCAGCAGTCCAAACCCACAGATATTAATTTACAATGAGGTATTTTTTTGAGCAAAAATTCCAACACTTCTCTGGTTAACACATCTTTTGCTGATTTTGTCTTCTCTGATAATATTCTCAGTGAAGTACTCCTTTTCATATTAAATAAGGGTTTATTTTGCACCCTTTTCCCTCGATTGACAGATAAATCAGTCAGCTGGTACCGCTAACTTGTCCCTCCCCAGCTCCACCCTGTTGCCCCCATAAAATATTTCTTGGCTTGAGATATTTGACAAGATGGCGGCAAGCAGAAAACCCTATCTGCTGCAGCTAAATGCATATATATTCCTACAACCTGCTCTACAGAAATGTGTCATGTGTCATGTCACAAAGGGTTTGCACAGGAGCACAGAAAACATGCAACGCAATACCCAATTCAAGTCACTGCTTATTTGCACTTTGCTACTATGTGCCATACATGACCAGGCTTGCAGCAGGCATGAGACTTTTTTGTAAGGGAGTTGATGGAAGAAGGAGAAAGACGGAGAGGGTAGATGAAGTGGGAAGGGCTGAGCTTGCCCTGATTTCATGCCAGTGTCACAGGTAATCTTGTCTGTGGCATCACAATAAACACTCACCAAAATAGACCTGTGTTACGTGTGTTTGGAGACTCAGAAAGCTTCTGTGTATGTGTGTGTGTGTGTGTGTGTGTGTGTGTGTGTGTGTGTGTTGATCTGCGAGACACAGGAAATGACAGACTCTTAATTTGTCCTTGGACTTTACAGGCATCTTCTTTCCGTTCCACCTGCTTGATTTCCCCTTGTCTTCTGTATGTGGCACTTTTTCTATCCATGTGAAAAAAACATTTAGTTACTTACCTTGCAAGTATTAAACCTCATTCGAATTCTTCTTGAGCTCTTTCTTAGCATGACTCCATCCTGCTTTCCCTCTTTTTTGTCTTTCTTTCTTTCTCCCTCTCATGCTTTTCCATATTTTACCATTGCTTCATCCCCATCCTCTCCATCTCCCCTCACATCTCCTCTCCCCCTCTCACGTGACCTGTACTGATGATAATACTGCTTTATGTTGTGTAGTGAAATATGTAGAAAGACCACAGTGATTCTTCTGTGCGTCTTAGCCCAATGATGCACATCCCATCAGTTGCAGACATCATTTATTCGATCTGTTGTTCTCAAGTGTACGTGGTAATGCAGCTGAGGGAACAGATTGTAGCCTCAGTGTCACCAAAACGTTTCTTAAGAGATGTTTGAGGCTTCCAGTTAGCCAATTTTTTTAATTAAAACATTTCTGGTACAGGATATAAATCCTCCACACCAGACTCAAACTACAACAAACAAACTACAACAAATAATACCACAATATACTTATTTAGAACAACAATATTGATCAAAATGTATCCAATCTATTTTAAAAAGAGTTAACTTCCTCTTTTACAGCACAAAGTGTGAAGAAGTTTTTTTTTTTTTTTTTTTTTTAGCATTTTGTCGTAGAGGCTTTTGCCAGTTCGAGTGCTTTGGCAAATCGTGTTCTCTACCTCACAGTTGTGGTGTTCTTTCTGTGGTCGTCCTCTAGTGTGTGTGCGTGTGTGTGTAAGTGTAAAATATTCATGACCACCTTTGGTGCATCATGAATGTTAATGGGAACATGTGAGAGCTCTGAAAATGAAGAGGAGAGCTGCAACAGAGAAAGTAAGACATGGGTGGAGAGACGAATATTTTCAACATCTGCCCTCTTCCATCTGTCTCTCTCTTCTCGCTCTTCATCTCTCCTTCTCTTCCTCTTCCTGATTTCTCTTCCTCCATTTCCTATTCCTTCCACCTGTTCAAACCCTCCATCCTTATCTCTTTACCTCCTCTCTCTCTCTCTCTCTCTCTCTCTCTCTCTCCCTCATTTAGTTTTATTTCTCAATCTCACTCCTAAGAGGCTTGATGAGGGTCTTAGCACTGTTATGTGTGTGTGTCGTTCACGTGGCAAGCAGTAGTGTGTGTTGGGTGTTAGAGAACGTGGTTTTAATCCACTGGCCTGCTGGACACAAAAACACACATTTGGGAGTTTTACTCTGTAGGAAATGGTATTGCACACACACACACACACACACACACACACACACACACACACACACACACACACACACACACACACACACACACACACACACACACACACACACACACAGTCTGTTTTTACTCTCTCTGAGGCGTATTATTAGCTGAAGGCCTTCACGCCTTATTCTCCTCTCTTTCTATTTTTTTTTTTCTGTCCACATATTTTTCATTTCTTCTCACCAAGCACACACACGCCCTCTGTTCGAAACAGTAGCTCAACTTGAATACGTTTCTCATAAATTCATTGCATGCTTTCGTCCTCCCCGTCCAGTTTGAAAGACTGTCCGAGTGTCTGCGAGGATGAATCATGTGCTCAAACCAATTACACTCTTTAAAAATGGACTCTTTTCATAGGCGCGTGTGTGTGTCTTGAGTTGTTGTATCAGCATGTTGGGACTCTCACACAACTCACACTCACAGATTCAAACACACGTGGGGTTGCTTTGCCCAAATACAATACACATACAGGGGCGGCTGTGGCATTTATTGCCTCTGGGCCACTACAATAAATATGACTGGTATTTCTTATTTCAGTTCTGTTTTCAAAAAAGCACAATATCTATCCAGATCTAATGACCCCAAGAACACCCACGGAACTTAATGTCAGAAGTTTTCATTTTCGGATCATAGTTTCAATAAAAACTGCTCACAGCGTAACCATAAGACAAGTTGCTGTTAAGTTTTTAGAAAGTATTTTTACAGTACATAACATTATTCCACTCATATTTGAGCTGTAGCAAAAATGTTGCAACTCTCTGCATGGACAGATATACCAAGAGGCGAGTAAGAAGTGAGAAATAGGTTTGTTTACGCACATAAGCAGTTATAAAAACGGCTGTGATAGCAAATGCAACAGAATTTCAGCTTGTCACTAACTGATGTTTTTCTTTCCCTTGTTTTTCTTTTTTTCTCAACCACCTCACCGGTCATCTCTCCTCCTGACCAATGGGGTCGTCTGCGTTGTGGCGCCATACTTCTCCACCTGCTGGTTGTCTTCCTGTTGGTGTTTGTCATCCAGATTGATCAGCCAATCGATGGGGATTTTCAGAAGAGCTCCGCCTACCTTTGCTACCTGCCTTCCTCCTCCTCTCCCCTTCCCCAGTGGCCTCTTCCTCGCCCCCACCCACTCCGTCATCCGGCCCTCAATCCAGCCCTCCATAGACAAAATGACTCTGGAACTTACTGAATGGTCTTCTATATGGATTTTTACAGCTTGTAATAGACAGTAGGAGAAAGAGGGAGAAACCTCAATGACAAGAAAGCCATAAACGCACACACACACACACACACACACACACACACACACACACACACACACACACACACACACACACACACACACACACATACACATACACATACACATATACATACACAAACGCACCTGACGCACACAAAGAAACACGCACAAATTCACTCTTGGAATGTACCGCACACTCTTCCTGTGAAAATTCAACTGCTTCCTTTATTTTTTTCTGGATTTTCTACAAGCCTTTGGAAAGCTGATTTGTTTTTTTTTGTTGCAACTCTGGGACAAAACAAAAAGCCGAGAGGAGGATTAACACTTGTTGAATTAGGCTGCAGTGTTTTGGGAGGACAACTTGTTTTTAGGACGACTTGTTCAGAGGACAACTGATTGCTGATTGTTTTGTTTTCTTGACATTAACATGCCATATACATAGATCAGTTTTTCCTTCATTTACTTGGTGTCCATAGCCTTAGTTAAGTTTTAGCAGGACCCAAGATTAATTGTATTACCTTTAATGCTGGGACACTATCTGTTACAGGGTTTTTAGTTTTTTTGTTTTTAGCACTCCATTTTTAAAAAATATATAACAAGCAAGTTACTACCACAGGCTGCAATTTGTAGGTTGTAAAGATTGTAATTAGGTCAGTACCAGTTTTAAAGTAACTACAAGTGACTTGAAACGACTTGATAGTTTGAGGAAGGTGGGGAGAAGTACTGTATTGTTTCTTCTTTGGTAGCTACAGGTAATTTGTCAGCGTGTCAGAGGGGGTGCACTTGTTTCCTCATTGCGTGCATGCCCTCCAACATGCCTCCCCAGAACACAGAGGCCGACGCCATGCAGGTCGGACCTCTGGTGGGCGGGGTTAACGCCAAAAACACCACGGCATCGGGCTCGGACGAGGACAAAGGAGGAGCAGGAGGCGAGACGGATGGATTGGGAGGCAGAGGTCGAGGAGGGGAGGAGTCAGTGAGCGAGGGATCGGTCGAGGGCATACCCCTGAAGAGATGGGTGATGCATGGGGCTGTGATGTTCGGCCGGGAGTTCTGCTACGCCATGGAGACGGCACTGGTGACACCCGTACTGCTGCAGATAGGTGAGTAACGAGTTCACATACACACACAGATTTACACCGACATTCTGTTTTTACATTTTCATGCATGAAGACGTATAACTTCTAAATGGATTCACGTGACAAAACCAGTGAGCTGATCATTGATGTATCACAAGAACTGGAAAGAGGCACAAAGTAATACGTTAACAACTCCTAAACAGGTCATGATTCCTTCTCTAAATAATTTTTTTCTCTTGAAAAACTACATTTTACAGGATAACATTTGAATACATCATGATACCTTTTATAATACGACTTCGCAACTAAAATCAGGTGCACAAGAGCGTTCAACCACAGGTGTGCAGTGATAGTTTGCACATGTGCAGAACAGATCAGGCAGGATGTACAGTGACATGTGTTGTTGTTGTTCCTGTGTAAAGCTGATAAATGATATGAAAACATGATATTGGAGCATTGTTGGATTCATAAAACCAGCTGAGCATTTTACACTGTATAAGAGGCATTTCCAATACCGTTGAGATACTAATATGGGGGTCGGTATATATTTTGATGAGCCTTCATGTGACATAGAAAGGGGGCCCAAATCTGAATGGCTTGTTGAATGGGATAGACGGCAAATCCAAAAACTGACTGGATTGGCTTATTTCACAATTAGTAGGTTGTTGGTCTCTCCAGACAACCCAATGTATGTGCACAAGCACTGAAAAAATTACTTTTTTCCTATTATGCCGTCCTCTTTTCCAAAAGCTGCAACCTGAACAGATCTCCTGTAGATGCCACATTTCAGGCACAGTGATGTGCATCTCCTAATTGCTATAGAATTTAAACATGTGGCACTGGGCTCTGCTGAATGCTATCTACTTCATAATTAATTTCGATGGAAGGCAATTTGTGATCAGTATAAAAGGTCAGATTGAGCAGCAGCCAATTAGCCTGACATGAAAAGATGAACTAGACTTGATTAACTCTCCAAACCAGTGATGAATCTCAGCTAGAGACCAAAATCACTGGGCTGTCTGTTTTAATATTATTTATTTCAGTGGACTAGTCTGTGAGTTGTACCTCTCAGTGGCTCCAAAATCTACTTAGAGGGGCTCAGACACATCATGATCTAAAAAAAATAGGTCCGGGCGGCTAAACCAGAGCTAAAATTACTGGTCTGACACTACAACAGGAGACAAGCCTGATATAAGGTTACAGTAATTATGAAATCAAGGTACACATTGTTTTTAAGAATCCTACCATTACTTTTTTATGCGGACCATGGTTTTGTCTGCCATAACATATTAGCCATTTTAGACGCCTTCTTTTTAACATTTGGCAGATCTCAGTACCGTCCTTTGAAAATAACAGAAAATTGGAAATGTTTCAAAGCCTTTCTCCCTGTGGCGGCTCATCCTGGGTGAGCCAGCCAGGAGTCACGGTGGCCACAGAGCGTCCTGCCACTCATGTCGCCGTGGTTATGTAAGCTAGGAGATCACACTACGCCACAGAGAGGGAAGGAGAGATTTGGAGAGAAAAGGAGGGGAACAGAGAGGGGAGGGGGGATTGCATGGGAAGTGACTTTGAATTACAAACAAGGTTACGGCTGTTTCAGCCTTTTATCACCCTCTCTCTCTCTCTCCCTCCCTTTCTCGCTCTCATGTTCTTCCCCTTCTTGCCTCCCTCTTCTGCTCCTTTTCACTCTTTACACCCTCTCCATCTCCCCTGAGGCCTCCCATGTACTCAAGACCAAATTGGACTTGACAAATTCTCGGTCAAAGACGATGCTCTGTCAAAAGACAGTAAGCCCACTGTGTGAGTGCGTGCGCGTGCGTGTGCGTGCGTGTGTGTGTGTGTGTGTGTGTGTGAGCTAGCTAGCTAATCTCCAGACAGATCAAATGGAAGTCCATCCGCAGAAGGTGAACAGGATTGGCATTCATCAAGCTGCCAAGGTGTCCTCTTAAATTCCAGAACAACGTCATACAAACAACATGACTCCCTGTCCCCGATCACACACTATATTAAGTTTTCAGGCACTTTGTATTCTAAATCCTTTGTCCTTTTTAAATAATAATACAAATCAGAATATATTTGTCTCTTTCACTGTTGGTCGGATAAATCAAGACATTTGAAGACATCACCTTGACATTTTAAATAGCTAATAGAGGGCAAATGTACGGATAATGACATTGATTGTTAGTTTCAGCCCTAGTTTTGATACTGATGTTTTAAGTAGACTCAGTATATCAGAGGGCCCACTAGGAGCCTGCTAGGTGTTGATGAGATGCTCTGCTCTGTTTTTGGGGGTTAAAAGGTGTGTAAGGAGGACAGCCGAAAGAAAGTGAGAACAGTAGCAGGTGGCTGAAGAGAAATTTCTCCTGGTATTACTCGTGTTTGTTTTTAATGTGAAAATGTAAAAACAGAATGTCGGTGTAAATCTGTGTGTGTATTGATTTTTTTTTTTTTTTTTTTCGGATAATGCCACATTGTGAAGAACATATCTGTATTGAAATTGGAAGAGGGAGAGCTAGTTAACGATAGCTGTTGTCATGATTGGCTAAATACTTGAGCTAACAGCTAACGTACGGAGGTTGCATTAAGTTACATTATGATACGTTCAAGGTGCATTGAGAAAAAATTTGTTGCGAAGTCGTATTATAAAGGTATCATGATGTATTCAAATGTTATCCTGTAAAATGAAGTTTTTCAAGAGAAAAAAATCATTTAGAGAAGGAATCATGACCTGTTTAGGAGTTGTTAACGTATTCCTTTGTGCCTCTTTCCAGTTCTTGTGATACATCAATGATCAGCTCACTGGTTTTGTCACGTGAATCCATTTAGAAGTTATACGTCTTCATGCATTTCCCACACAATGGCTGGTTTTGTGCAGATTGATTCATGTTTTGACATGCTAACAGACAAACAGGCCTAGTGAGATGACCTAAATCATGACCTGTTTAGGAGTTAACGTATTCCTTTGTGCCTCTTTCCAGTTCTTGTGATACATCTATGATCAGCTCACTGGTTTTGTCATGTGAATCAATTTATAAGTTACACGTCTTCATGCATTTCCCACACAATGGCTGGTTTTGTGCAGATTGATTCATGTTTTGACCTGCTAACAGACAAACAAACAGGCCTAGTGAGATCAACCCCCCCCCCAACCGTGTGGGCAGAGGTCCAAGGTTTAGGATAACAAATATCGACCCCCCCTCCATGTGGTTAATGCTCCATGCCTGCTGGAGACTGACTGTAGCTACTGGAATTAGCTGGATAGCTGGCTGGTTGGCTCGCCCTGAGTGAAACCATTGTGTGTGTGTAACCCCACAACACTGGGGTCAGAGAAAGGAAAGATTGTTAGAGTGTGTGTGTGCAGCAGACGCGGTTTGGTCAAGGAGCCCATATTTACACAACCCAGAGAAAGGATAATAATCTTCTTCCATACAAGGTGTGGAGAGCATGCAGAGCTCTTTTCGGTCTATGAACTTGTGGCAGCAGTCACTCATACAAGGAGACAGGCTTTTCTCCTAAAAGCATGCACATACATGAGTAATGATGGACCAATCACATGACACAACACCCGTTTCCAATTTAGACTCGCTTCCTGAGAAAAAAATATATTTTTATGTATCGCTCATAATAAGAGGTTGATTGAGAACTTTGAAATATCATGCCTCAGAAGATATATTTTACGACTGACCTTTTTGAAAGTTGTCCTGAGTAACAGCATCACCTAATGACTTAATGCAGCTGAAAATGAGTGTAGAGCGAATGAGAGATTGCGTTATTGATGAGAAAGGGATTAAGAGAGATGATGAGGAGTGAAAAGAGAGGGAGTGGAACAAGGAGGAGGTAAGAAGCGCACACGGCATGTTTTGTTGTTCTTTTTTGGTTAGACCGTTCAATCATTGCTGTCAGTGATGAATTTCAACAAAACATTTCTTTGAAAAAATAAAAAACTACCAACCTGAGCTTCAATGTTGAGAAGTCCATCTGTCTACTACTGCTGCCTTAAACTCTTATTTTCTTAAAAGGTGAAAAAACTGCTTGTGTGATGAGACAATTTCCACTTGTCTTTGATACAAATTTACTTTGTTGTTTGTTAGAGTTAAGTGTTCTTGATACAAGTGCAGCAATGTGTCTTATTTTTTGATTCAGGTGATTCTCACAAGTTGACTTTCTTCTCTTGTGCTAAGAAATTAAACTTTCAGCTATCAAAAATGAAAAAATGAATTGATAATTTGCACATTTTATTTTAACCCATTGACACATTAAGACTGAAGCAAAATATTCTGTTTTAATGGAATTTGATGCCTACCGTTTTTTTTTGTTTTTTTTTTACCCCTGCTAGAGTGCAGACCTCCAAGATGTCACTCAGTTGTTTGTTCACCACATGAGGCTGGTTGAGTATCAGGACAACACAGTATGACGGTGACCCAAAGGGCACCTTTTCACAGTTAGTCTTGTTTAAACTTAATCTGTTTCTTTTTGCTTGTTTGACTAACTGGCTGTGGATGCAGCACTACCTGTGCCAACAATGTGGTACGTGGGGAAAAAAACAATCCAGGGCTGGCAGCCCTGCAGCATTGTTATCCTTCTTTGGAAGCATTCCTGGCTTTACTAAATGAGATTACTGCAATCCAACTGGAAATGTCCTCCTATTCATTCAGGTTGTGTGGCTGAAAGCCTCAATTTACTGTAATAGTGTCTTGACCATTACATTAGTCAATTTCCTTGGATGAACCAGCCACAGTTTGACACACCGTGCAGCAGTTATATTTGGATACTGAGACAGGATGATCGTCTGGATACTGATGCATCTTATCTGATCAATTTAGTTATTTGGAAGCATGTTAGCATGCAGCCCAGTGGACCAGTGGCCTTCTGCTGGTCGTGCCTGATGCTTTAAAAAATACAAGAACAGAATGCTAGATTCAGTACAATGCTAAAATCCATCTGGTTTTGTCATTTGTAAAATGCTAATCTAACATCAATGACTCCATTGAATTGTGCTTCATGGTAATTTATGCAGCATTCTACAAAATATAGATTTCCATTTTGCATGCTATTCATTGTGCAGCAAATCGGCTTGATCTTGCATTGCTAGCATCCCAGGTGGCCTAATCCACTGAGTGATCCTATCATGCTAGCTGGTCTAATCTAGCAGATGACCTTGCAGACAGAGTAATACAGGGTTATATAAATGACTGGCTTGATGTCACACTGTGACTAATCGGCATAATCTGACCAAAGGACAGAGTAGGTGGAGGACAGGTGAATAGATGAATAAAGTGTTAATATATGAGGAAGCCACATATCAAGGGGCCGTTGAAACACTGTATGTGGGATGGGAAAGAGAAAAACATATTTTTAGAGTCAAGTGAGAAATAGTAGCCAGTCATAGTGTGAATTGTATTCTTGCCAGCTTGAGAGACCTTTTAACAGCATCTTCATTCCTCTGTTTGTCTTTCTGCAGAGAGGGAGAGAGACAAACACACCAGTCTAGTCAGTTATTCAAAAGCCTTCCTATTGATAGCATTTTATATAATCTCAGCAGTAACTTTGTTCATTTATTAATGTTATCGCTATACACACGTGGAGACACAAAAGGGTTTTAGAGAGGGTTATTTGCCAACATCACCACTGCTGCAGGGTGGGGTTACTAGTGTAATACTGATACAATGGACAAAGAACACAGCAAACAGCAACACTAGTATGTGATGATTGATCCCCAGGAGACTCCTGTTAGTCATTGCACAGTTTCCAACCGCAGTCACAAATTCTCCCGTATTTCTACAGACAAATTTCTGGAACTACACAACGGGAACAAGCCCGACTGTTGTCACCTGGACACCAATACAACTCCACCTAATTAGAGCTGCTCTCGACACAACGCGGTTCGCGCTGCGCTCATCACTGGGCTCAGGGAAAATCACTGTACGCCTAAATTTGGGCATTGGTAAACGCAGAAAATATGATGACTAGTTTAGGCCATAGTGTCATGCATTCCATGCCAGAGCGAACTATTCGCTTTGTTATTTTCAGTCTTCACCAGAATGCAGGAAACAAAATCACTGAAACTCAAATCTTTGTTTTTTGTGTATGTGATGTAAATGCAGAGTCAGCACAAGCTTTAGTCTTTAAGACAAAGCCATGTTATGTGGGTTCGTGGGGTGTACATGTTTTTTCCACGCAACAGGCGATAAGCTAGGTATGTGTGAGCTATTAGGGTAAGATATGTGAGGCATGCAGAGCTGAATGTGTGTGTATTTGTTTGTCAGCACATTGCTGCCAGCTCTCCCCCTCCAGGGAGGTGAAGTCATCAAAAACAAACCGCCACAGAGCTCTCAGGTGATGACGAGGGACAAAGAAACATCAGGGAAAGCAAATTCTTCAAACAGTTATCACCATAATGTTGTCATGCTATTGTTTTGACAGTTTAACCAATCATTTGCTGTATATGTCACAAAAGGGCAACTAGTTGTATAAAAAGAAACACATCATATATCTTTTTTTTTTTTAACCATTAAAAAAATTGTTCCATTAAGAGAAAAATGATAGAGTTATGAAATATTTAGATCCTGAGGATGAGAGTCATTGTTCGTGAATAACAGTTTATACATGTATCAATTCATTAACACAAAACAAAACATGCCCTTGCTCAAGTCAATACACAGTTACATATGGTTGCTATGCTAGCAAACTATAGATAGATAGATAGATAGATAGATAGATAGATAGATATGCAACTGACATTACTTTATGACTTTGACATACATGTTCTACATCTCTTTTAGCTTTACATTTGATTATAATATGATAATTTGGTTGAATAATTTGATGAATAAACATGAAATAATACAAATGTTAGTATTTGTGAAGTGACATTAAAAGGATCATAAATCAAAATTGTGATCAAATATTTATACATTGACTTCTAAATTAATCCTCACTCCACAAACGGGTAGAGTTTCCATGTGTTGGTTTAATAAGTCAGATGTTTGTCTGCGATTTATCAAGCTCCCATCACAGATGTTTGGTTTTAAGAAGATTCACATGGCCTCAAAAGGCCCAACACAGGAATAAACACAACACCCACAATGCATTAACACTTCGTTCAAAACACCACAGCCAGTAACCTCAAAGCTCTGCAGTGATCTCAGCCCAAGGCTAATGGAACATAAAGCGGCTGCAAAGAATTCTCCTCACTGTGCGACTGATTAAATCGCAGACCGGCACTCTTTCACATTATGAAATGATAAATCATAACTACACCCTGATCCTCAGGCTGTCAAATGAGAAATATGCATCAAAGATTAAACTGTTATTAATATCATCTGATTACCAAATGCTCTAAAATATTGTGCAAAAATACATTTTGAACAAAAATAATCTTAATAATAGCCACAAAATTGGTGGAAATGGATTGTACCGTCTATGGATTATACGCTCTTTACAAATACATTCTGTGTCCATGTCATTTCTCAGATTGTTCTGAGTTTATTTTTCATAAAGTACAGAACATGCTGGACTGGTAGTACAAATCTATAAAACTGAACACACACACATATATAACACACACAACGGCCCTAATAGCGCCAGTGAGAGATGCAGTAATGGCTGGCCTAAGGCTTATTTTATATGTGTGTATTTAAGAAGGAGAGTAGAAAAACATCTGCTACCTCTCACAGCCGCTCGTGGACTTTGACAGTATGTAGCTTAAAGGAAGGATGGATGGATGCTGACGAGACTAATCTTGTGCGGTACAGTCATGAATCCGTCTAAAATGATGAACGTGGGAGTAATTTAAGTACAAAAGATCTGTTTCCTCAGAGAAAAGAAGTGGGCTCAATGTTTACTTGTTTAAATCAGGAATACACTTTGTATGTTTTTCCAAGGTGGTATTAAATGTCAAGGTGCTTTGACCACAGTCTGATTTATTATCATGGTCTCCATTTGCTTGTGTGATCTGAAATGAAATACAAATTAAGGAAGAACCTTTATATATATATATATATATATATATATATATATATATATATATATATATATATATATATTTGAAAACATTAGTTTGTCAAACATAGTGACAAATAAGTCTTCATGGCTAACTCTCCTACTAGAGGAAAAATACTGACAGAGGAACAACAATGATGCAGTAAGTTGTCTAAGTTGAGGTAGTGTCCAACATAATTATAAGCCAAATTGAATTAGTTGTTTGTTAATGAAAAAGGCACTATGCACTTATAAACATAGACTTTAAAGTTTCATTCTTCAAGATCTCGGTTTTGTTTTCTATTTGCCGGTGTGTTTTTTGATCTCACTGTGCGCTGCTTAGGATTTTTGCCAGGAATGTCACCCCAGGCAACCAGTTCGTAAAACTGCAAATGCCAGAGCTTTCACTGGCCGGCCATAGGCTTCATCATCATTGTGTTACCTCATTCAGAGATTGATAGTTAGCAAACATTTATTGCCAAAAATGGCATACTGGAAATGTAAGGATTAGTCTTATGGATATTTTATACCATCAAGCTGCTAAATGTTTGCCCATTGGTCACTATGAGTTGAAGGGAAACATACTTCATTGTAACCTTGTCTATAACCAATCCGACTTTTGCATTTCTGTCATTTTTAATCGTCACCTGAACGCACCACAGAGTTTTTGCTGACCTACTGTATTTGTGGTTACATAAGGTCCCTGACTGATTGCTGCTGATCGGCTTCATCGATCGTTTCTTTGGTAGTGAAAGGGCAGTCGGTGATGCTGTTTGGAGCTCTCTGTGTGATAGGTCAGTCTCAGTCGGGGGGCCCGCCTCCCTGCTGTCAGTAACATATGGTCGTTTATTAATGGTAGAGTCATTAAAATAAATCTGAATAAATACATTTGGACATTTCTGGATCAGCATTCACCAGGTGTCGCGCCTTAAATTTCTTTCTCAATTTCAGTCTTTTCCTCTGTGTCTCTCTCAGTAGGAGGTAGCCAGTTTACTGCAGTGGTGTTACATAACTCTGCTGACTAGAAGCAGCTGTGTGTGTATGTGTGTGTGTGTGTGTGTGTGCATGCGCTATATATGCTTGCTTCATGCAATTTGAATGCCACCTTTTAACATAGCAAGGACATTGGTGTTTTTTTTGTACCACACGCACACGCACACACACACACATTCAGTGGATTACATCCAGCCTGGTTTGCATCGAATGAGCTGAATAGACAACTTTTAAAACCAGTTTCCACTCAATGTAAAGCAGGTTTTTGTGTGTGCAAAGTAAAGCCCATCCTCCAAGCCCCCTAAAGAACAACATTAACAATCTGTCAGTATGCACACACACACATGCATAATAACGATAACTTTATTTATATAGCACCTTTCATGAGCTTTGCAGTACAAATAAAGAATGAAAGTAGACATAATAAATATAAAAAGATTTAAAACAATTACTATCGGATAAGAAAAAGCCATAACTGGGTTCAATTATTTTTCTCTGCAATCATTTCCAAACCTAAAAATAAGAAGTTTGAAGCTACACAGAATTTTAGGAATACTTTTCTTATCTTCATTCTTTATTTACCACCACTATTCTCCTTTCTGCATTGATTGATTGATTGCCAGTTCGCCGTAGTCCACTGAGCCACACATCGCTCAGTATTTCACTCTGCCAGGCACTTTGTTATTGATGACCTTGCCTGTGCAGCTTGTTGAGTCTATGTGTGTCTCTTATGTGATTTATGTTCTCGCCATCTCTTACTGCTGGGAAGTACAATGACTCACTCCTTTCTCCTTTAATCTCTCCCACTCTCTCTCTCTCTCTCTCTCTCTCTCTCTCTCTCTCTCTCTCTCTTTCGATCTCACCCCTTTCTTCTCCTACTCTCAAGGGAGCACACATTTTGGCTGAGGTTAGCAGATAGAACAATCTGGTATACCTTCTTTATGTTTGCTTTAATCTCAACAGCATTTAGTTCACTAGGTTTCACAAATATCTGCCGGGTATGTTAAGTAGAAAGCGGTTAGTCCAACATTTACAGCGCCTATAAAATGTTTGCACCCTCCATGAATTCGAGGTAATGTTTTATTGTTTCACCACTTTGAATCACTGTGGATTTATTCAGCTGTTTACACAGATCATCAGAAATAAATGCACAAGATGATTAACGTCAGTCACAAGAACAGATACAGTCTGCATTTGTCATTTTATCTATTAAATGAGAGTAACTGTAGCTCCTTCAGACATACAGCATCCTCTTCAACAACATTTATGTTCTTTTTTGTTATTTGGGCACATTAATACACAATAACACCTCTGTCACTCTCTCTATCAGAGATGTTCACTCATTATGTTATGTTAAGTCTGTGTCTATTAAGTGGCTGCTGAGCTACTGGCCCTATAAACATTTCTTGTAAAGGCCAAGTTTTGTGCTGAAATGAACAAATCAGTTTGTCCGAGGGGATTCTGGGAAATTAAGTAAATGATTGACTGAAGTAGGCGAAGCAGACTAAGGGGAAATGGGTTTACCGTTATCTTAAATTAGAGCAAAAATGTCCTCTGAAGTTGGATGAAATCAGTGACTCTGTAACACCAACTAATTTAAAACCCCAATGTTTTGGGACCATATAGTTGTTAGAAGTTACTTATCAAAAAATCACTAGTTGTTTTTTCTTTCTCTTTTGTTCACAAATGTTGCTGATGTAGCTGTTAACACAAATCAATACTCAAGCACCTGACCAAAGTATTGATGATGTATTGATAGTGTAGTGGTGCTTGATGTTTGCATACTTTTCAAATCTCTGCTGTCCCTTCCTAAGAAGAGGAATATACAGAAGAGATCTAGTTAGTTGCAGTGACACAAATGGGCCTTCGGCCTGCAGCTAGTGTTGGCATAAAACCTACAACCAGATGCTTATCAATAATAAAATATTTGTGTAAATATTTTAGATCTGCTTCCGAAGTCCTTCCGTTGCATTTCTTCCTTGTCTTTCCTGCTTTCTGAATGCTACACCTGACTCAGTTCACATGTTTTGTTTAGTCAAAAAACACCTGCTTCCTCCTTTCCTTTCCTTGCGCTCTCTGTCCCTCACTCTCTGGCTATCACCCTCCTTCCTTCCTGCCCACTTTCTCCCTCCGTGACCTCTGCCCTACTCTCACTTTCACACCATTTCTCCGGCTCTTTTCGGGACGCTTGTCATTTTTTCTTGTGGTTTTCTCACGCCAACGCAGGATATGGAGGGATTGTTTTTTGTGTATGGGAGAATGGGCATGGGAGGGATGGGAACAGAGAGAGATGAGAGATGAAGGGAGAGAAGGAGAGAAAGAGGTTGATGTTTGTTAGTTATTTGGGGAAAAAGGCAGATTGTTGAGTTTATAGGAGCTGGAAGGAGAAAGGACTTTTGTTTTGGGGGAGTAATGGGAGAGTGTAGAGAGAGAGATGGAGAGGTGCAGACGTGAGGATAGAGTGATGGTGGGGTTTGTTTACCGGATAGGAACACTATTGTTATCATCATGAGAGGTGAAGTAGAAAAATATGCATGTCTCATGGCACATGATTATAGCTTGTAAAAGTGAATTTCTACTCAACGACCGTGTAGATCAAATTACTAAAATACAGTAATTTGAGTTGTTTCTGCGAGTCAACATATTAGACGAAGCAGCTGTGCGGTAAAGAGTAAATATTGAGAAGGAAATGGATTCAAGCAATATTTTACATTTTCCTTATTGACAACAAATGTCATTAAGGAAATAAGGCTATAACCGATAATGTGTCTTGACAAAGTCCGTCTCTCAACACTTTTTCAAGCCCATTTGTTTCTACTGAAGTCACAAATCTTCAAAATCAATTAGTAAGAGTACCAAAAATTAAGTTTCATTAAAATAAAGATTAAGTAATTTCCAAAACAGCTCGATAATGTAGTTTTTAGCAAGCCCTTCTCAATTCAACATTCAAAAGTAAGTACTAATGGCAGCAGGATTTACTGAAAGAAATTTCCAGAAAAGCAGAATACAGTTAACTAATTCATATATCTTCAGGAAATGATTTCAAAACACATCGTAGTGCAAAAGTGCAAAGTGCAAAAACAGAAATACAGTAATTCTTGTCCAGGATTTCCTGAAAACAAGGAAAGGACTGTTGTGTCAGATGTCCCTTTTAAAGAAGGAAACAGAGGGCATCATTTGTTTTAAATTATTAAAAAAATTAAAGTGCACATAAATACAGTAGAATAAACTTAAGTAAGAAACTTGTCAAAGGAAAAAAAGTGTTGACTGTTTGATTTCAACATCACATTCTGGGTCATGTGATTCTTAAAAGCATTGTCTTTCCTGCTATCTTTTCACATTTTAACATGTTTTACTCTCACAAAGCAATTTTCAGAAGACTCCCTCCAGTTGTAAAAAGCTATGTCTAATCTAAAATGTAATGTTTAGAAAGAAATTGGAACCACAGAGTTTTACTGACTGGGCGTATATTTCTGAGTGCAGGAGCGACGTGGAGAAAAACACATAAAGTCTACGCAGAAGTTGTTATGAATGGACAGTCTGTACTCAACAGTCACACACTGAGCTCCATATTTAGCGTTTGTGTGTGCGGAGGAAATGTCCATAGTAAAATTAGCGCTTTGATGATAGATGGAGCAGATTGTAAATTTTTCTTTCCCACGATCAATCAACAACAATCATTGCCGTCTGCCGGCTTTAATATTAACTTTTTCCGCCAGTCTCTCCATCTTTCCGGTCTCTCCCCCTCTCTCTTTCTTTATGTTTCTCTGTTTCCTCCTTGTCAAACATTATCCTCTCACTTTTTTAACATTTCTTTCATCTTAATCCTTTCTCACACTCCCTCTCTCTCTGTTTCCTCCCCCCCTGTCTCCATACTCCCCTCATTTCTTTTTCTCTCTTTCTGAAATACTTCCTGCGTCTTGATTCTCTCAGTATTGTTCCCTGTCTATGTGTGTGTGGGGGGGGTGTACCTACAGTACTAGGAGTGTGTGGGAACTCAGCTATTATGGTAGGTGCGTCTGTCTGTCTGTGTGTGTGTGGGAACAGAGACATGTCTTTATTTACTAGCTGTGTGTGTGTGTGTGTGTGTGTGTGTGTGTGTGTGTGTGTGTGTGTGTGTGTGTGTGTGTGTGTGTGTGTGTGTGTGTGTGTGTGTGTGTGTGTGCTGTTTAATAGAAACAGTTTCCTGTTTTGATGTTGACAAACCTACAGACAGACAGACAGATTCCTATCAGCTGCTCTGTCTCCTGCTTTATGGCTGTGCCACTGTTTAAGTTAAATCAGGTATTGTGTGTGTGCCATTTGTTTGTGTGGGCTGTATGTGTGCATACAGGTGCCTTCATTTTCCGGTTAAGTTTATGTTTAGCTTCGTGTGTGTGCGTGTTTGTAAGACAGACAGCAAGGGCCAATAAAAATAAATGTGAGACAAACGGAGGGAAACAAAGTTTTCCTTAGTTTGAGCGAACCACACAACAGGAAGCCCTTTGTGAATGACACGTCGATATTAGGAGCCAGGAAGTGAAGGTGATGGAGTCTCCGTGGTGACAGGGTTCCAAAGACCTGGTCACCACGGGGATAGGGGTCAAGCCTTCTTTATGGCCCACCTCATAAGAAACACAGAGGTTGACAGTTGTACAGGACCTGTAAAGTTTGGAGTGAGGGCAAAGCGCCAATGTGACACAATGGTAGTAGATGCACACCTTGTAATAACAATGTCCCTGCTGGGGATGATTGTTAGTGTCTCACCATGTTTCTTGTTCTTTCTCCAGTGTCAACTAACAAATAAAGGCAAGAAATAATCTTAATAAAAAAACACGATTGCCCAGCATGTTTAATTCTCTTGTAATACAGTTAATATACCTGTGTTCCTGGCAGACTTATAGCCTTACATTTTAGTTCAAATACTTTGCAGAAGGTGTGATGCGCTGCTGCTTGCCAATATTTCATTCAGGCCAGACCCACCAAACTGTTTTGTCTCACTATAGTCTGCATATGTGACACATGTGTTTTCATTAACCCCAATAGTCCCCACTGAATTTGACTTTCAAACATCATTTAAACAGATGGGGAAATTACCAAGCTATATCTGGTAGTTACAAATTGAGCAATCTCTTCACTAAAAATCACGTTGTCAATGTTCTGGCTCTGCATCACAGACTCCGAAAAGTCTACAGACCATAATTCTTGCCATAGAGAAACATGTGATTCATCAACGGCGATGAAAACATGAAAATTACAATGATTGCAGCATGGTGCAAACAAACAGACTTCTTCCCAATCTTCAAAATGCTGACAACAGCTCCATCAGCATCACACTCATAGACACCGACTTTGATGAGCCGAGCAAAATGTTCTTGAATTTACCAACCAAATGAGCTGTGTGTCTCCAAAATTCTTATACTGGATGTGCTTCCTCAGCAGGTAAACTATCCAGAGTCACAGACTCAGACTATATATTCAGAAACTAAACTGATCTAGACGTCTGTCATTTGATCTCTGCAGGAGGTAGGGACATTTTACAAAAGCTCTTAAATTATTAGTTATCATGGCACTCCATTATTGATGTCCATGTCATTACAGTCTGTCTCTTTGAGAAATATGAAAATGGGTTTAAAATGTACAACTCGCTCTCGCTCCCCAGCTTTCTTTCATCTTTCCATCTCTTTAGTTGGCCGAGGAATGAAATAATACTGGCGTCCCAAACATATTGAACGGAAGTAATCTGAATTGTAGATTTTGGTTTGAGGCATACTTCAACCTATAAAGTTTGTTCAAAGATGTGTTCCCCAAACTTTATCATTAAAGTCTGTCTCTCTGTCTCTCTATGAAAGCGATAGTGTGGTGGCGAAATGTCATTAAATGTAATCGTTTATTTTTTTTATTGAGCTGCATTAAGCTTCAGTCAGACGGTAGCCTGATTTTGAGAGAGAGAGAGAGAGAGAGAGAGAGAGAGAGAGAGAGAGAGAGAGAGAGAGAGAGAGAGAGAGAGAGAGAGAGAGAGAGAGAGAGAGAGAGAGAGAGAGAGAGAGAGAGAGAGAGAGAGAGAGAGAGAGAGAGAGAGAGAGAGAGAGAGAGAGAGAGAGAGAGAGAGAGAGAGAGAGAGAGAGAGAGAGAGAGAGAGAGAGAGAGAGAGAGATGTTCCTTGCCCTGACAGATATCTTTATGAGGTTGAATGAGTAGACAAGAACTGGTTTTGTTGATGACAGGTGTGTGTGCAGGGGTGTTGTCTGACATTATTAACAGCTATTTAAAAATGTTTGCCCAACAGTAGTTCCATTCAAGTGTTCCATCCTATGTGTTCACGCCTAAATGTACTGTATGCAACCTGTGTGCGTGTAATCCTCACCTGGTGTCTGGCGGTGGAAAGTTGAGGCACAAAATAATTAAATATGTTCTCAGTAGTCAAATGGACATAACAGTCTAGGTTAAGGTCAAGTTCAATCCATTTAATGCAGGAAATGGATATTCTTTTAAATTAAAAAAATACTCAACAAAGGTTATTTTCCTTTTTATTCAGTTCTTTTCTTTTTCTTTTAGCAAGCATAACTTTCAGTTACTTTTTATGACCTCCTGCTTTAAAGTAAATATGTCTATTTAGGTACCAGTAGTCAAATATGACATGAAAATGACTTTTAAAAGCTTTTTTACTTTTCAAATGAACTCGCTCAGTTTTATTTTGTTTTTGTTTTGTGCATTTATGAGCTCATAAACACAATAATCCAGATGGACAAACTAATGTGGTGATATTTCTGTTGTGTCACAAAAGCCCAAGTAACTTGATCACTGAGTCTCCACACTGCTGCTAATTTTCTCTACATTAACCAGCACACAATAGTGGATGTAGTACTGTGTGTGATAATCCAGGGTGAATGTTCAAAAAGATGCTCGTGTTGCGTACGGTTGCCGTGGCTTCTTTCCTTTTTTCCCCTCTAAGTGCATTTTCACAAACAGCTTAGACAAAGGCAGCATCACGTTTACACTTAAGTAACTAAGGCAACAACACAAAGGTCAACTTATGTTGCAGTATACTTCACCTGCTATGACTTCAACAACATTGTTATCAAAAGTAGCTTTTCTTTTTATCATATTCTAAATTATATAAAAATTACCATAACAACAGCAGGATACCGTTAACAGCATTTTGATTAAGTCAGACAGTAGTAGTATGAAGTTTGACTTTTATAAAATATCTAAATAAAGTAGTGTTCTCTATAAATGTAATCCTTAACATCACATCACATCAATTATTGATGTTCCATCCTGTCTGTTTTAAAAGTGTGTTTTTTAATTAATTAATTTCACATTACTGTTTTCTTTTACGATGTTAACCTGTACTGATTTTGCCTTTAGCTCTATCTGGTGCAGTAAATGTGTTGCACCCCATTAGAGAATTGATAAATAATACAAAAACAAATCAATTGTTAGCAGTTTTGCATGAATGAAATTCAAAGCCTTGCCTCTCAGTCCTACAAGATGCTACTTGCACCCCCTGGTGGATTACAGAAAAACTCAATGGTCAAATCTGTTTATTGGTTATCAAAGAGCTCACACCTCTCACTACCTGTCAACATCACTGTCTATAACTCATATCCGTCTGTCTGTCTGTGTGCAGGTCTACCAGAGCAGTACTACAGTCTGACGTGGTTCCTCAGTCCGGTCCTCGGCCTCATGTTCACTCCTCTGATCGGCTCGGCCAGTGACCGCTGCACTCTGCGATGGGGCAGGAGAAGACCGTTCATCCTGGCTCTCTGTATCGGGACATTGATAGGAGTGGCGCTGTTTCTGAATGGATCGCTGATCGGTGAGTGTTTGTTATTCAATATTTATATTCTGTGTGTCAGTGGGAGCTGAGAGACGACATATCAGTCCTCCATTCATTTCTGCTCTCTGGGCCCTTTGATCAGCTGCAGACATCTTGTTTGTCAAGTAACCTCATGTTTCCATAGTGTTTTCAGAGAGAGCAACTCTTTGCATTGCTTCACTATTTCATAAAAGTCACAGCTGCTGATTGAGCAACAAATAAATTATCTTATAATTTTATTGAAATGATAGTTGAAGATCATTTTGCGGAGTTTTAAGGGATCAAAAACTTAAATTGCAGGTTAGGTGTGAAAATGTACTGTTAATGATTCACAATTGTTTACTTTTTACTTGATGCTTTCATTATTATTACCCCTCAAAAGAGATCAGCTGTTTTCACTTTTTTTCTTCAACAAAACAGAACATGTCATGGGAGCAACAAGCAGATATAATCACATTAAATACATAAAAAAAGTACACAAGTGAATTTTTATAACTAACAGAAAAATCGCCAAAAAATGCAGAAGTTTGCTATGTGCCATCTGCTGAACGCTGTTATCTAAACCACTTGAGACTTTCACGGCCTCAGTGGGAATTGAACCCCGAAATTAAACCAACAAGTCTAGGTTAAGGTCAGACACTGTTGTTTTACCCATCATGCACTAGTGCCACAGAGGAACTAAAAGAACAGGACGGTTTCTTTCAGCATCACTTGCCGAAAGCTTCCCCTGCTGGGCCGTGTGTCCTCATTCAAAGACTGTTGTTACCCTCAGTCTGACCCTCAGCTTATTACGTCATCCAAATGTCAAGGACACCTACAACCAATCCAATCAATCAAATTGATCAGTTGTCAATCATGCCTCACAGATATTGATCTCTTGCTAACTACATCACTGTAGTTCCGGTTGTAATGTCATTGACCATATCTGTCTATACACACACACACACACACACAAACACAAACACACACACACACACACGTACTACAGCAGTGTAAGGTTTGTGTCACCAGCGTATCGAGGAATTGATTGATTTACAAACCGTTGTTTAAGCTGATTGGTGCTGCAGTTAGTGGCTTTTTTTAAAGCTCACGTTTTTATCATCACGACCTTCTTCTAAACATGTAAAATTGACCATTTCTGTTACACAACAAGACATTTTTTTTTTTCATCATCCATCATCATTTTAGTTTTGAACTGCATCATTGTAGACGTAGGATGCTAAAATAATCCTTTGACATGCTGATATCTGATATATTAGCTAGCTAGAGGCATGTTGTTAGCATTTCAGCCCTTGGTTGGCTGTATTCTCTGCTGGTACTACTGTATAGTTAGAAAAAAAAATTCTGAATGTAACTTGTGTATCAAATCAGGCAAAAGAAAGTCAACCACGTGTGACTTTAATAGACTTTACATTATAATGGTAAATTAATTGCTGTACAGCACTTTTGTGCTCAATAATCAGAGCCCTTCTGGTGTTAATTGTAGGTAATGCACGATTTATCAGTGGCTGATATTGTATCTTGAATTACTTTCATTGTTTTGATAATTTAATTTTAGATGATAATTACGTCTTTAAGTGAGGAGCCTTTTCTTAAAACAGCAAAATGAATAAACATGGTAAGTGTCACAGTAAAATGCTGTGCTGCCTGTTAGCACTTTAAGAAAAAAAAAAGACACTGTAAAGAAGTCATAAAGTCATTATGTGTTCTAATTAGGAGTTTTTTCAATAGCAGCTGTAATATTATTGGTTTCCTCCTTAGTATATCCCACAACAGTCGGTTATTGTTATCGGTCTTGAAATCCGATATTGGTGCACTCAACTCACATAATATAATATATTCAAATGTGGACCAAGTGATGAAAAATGTACAGCGCAACAATGGACGGCTTTAAATGTCTGTAAATGGAGCAAAGTGAAATGAATTGTCAAAGGAGTTACAAAAAAACAAAACGATAGCTGTGTGAACTGTTTTCTGTCAGCAGATCCAATTCTGTTCTAACTCCATTCTTCTGCGCAGAGGTTGGCACTCAGGTCGTTTTAGGGCACCTGGGTGTGTGCGTGTATCCATGAGTGTGTGTGTGTGAGCCCCTTGCCAGCTGGGTTGACATGGGAAAAGACCAGTGACTTGTATCTGTATGGGAGAAATTAGAGATTAAGAGAGAGAAAGTGTATGTTGTCATGGTTATGTATATATGAATGTGTGTGAACAACACAGGGTGACATGGGAAAACTGTAGTAACCTGTGTATGAGTGTGTGTGTGACTGTTGACATGGGAACACAGGAGCAGGCAGTTCACAGGGAAATGCTTCCTGTTTGCTTCCCCCTTTCCACCAATCACAATTCACTTCCTGTCCGTCTGCCTGGCTCTAGTAAGTAGTGCCGCTCCATTGTCCCCCCCCCCACACACACCCACACACAAACACACACACACACACAAACACACACACACACACACACACACACACACACACACACACACACACACACACTGGTGTTCCTTCTATGATAGTTTGTTTCCCCGACGTTAATGGATTTCATTCCAAAGTCATGCTGAGTCACACACTCTCTCTCTTTCACACACACACACACACACACACACACGCATACACACAAAAACAGTTATACACATGATCCTCAAGCTTTCCCATGTCACTCTCTTGTATTCATACATTCATACTATTTCACAGGCCGCGTACACAAACCCACATTGAGCAGCTCGAGGGCAGGACTGGGTCTCAAATGTAATGAGACACACAAGGTCACGCACATCATGCAAAGCAGTATGGGAAATGTGCATTGACCCATTTGTGTATGTCTTTGTGTTGGTGCTGTGTAGCTGTTGTAGCTGTTGTAACCAAGTAATCAGTGTAATAATTCCAGATGTTTGTGTGTGTTATATTTCCTTCTTTTATATTAATTTATAAAATTAAAATGTACATGTGCTGTAAATATGATTTCTATTCAATTTTTGTCAATATTTTTAACCAAAATTTCCTTAAACCCATTTAAAGGACGGTTTCACCTATTTAAATATGTAACATATATTCTCAGTTCCTTCCTAATAGTGACAAATAGCTTTAAATCTGGACAAATACATATAAACTATCTACATGGTCAGTGGTCATGTTAAGGACTTCTAATAAAAATTATATTTTTAATAAAAAAAAAGCTCATCTGTCCATCTCATCTGCCTTATTTTTATCCACATCTTTTTCTGTTATCGGTTCAACAATCAAACAGCTTTCATTGTTGTTTAGATCATTGTATAACAACAAAAAACCCGTATTTGACACTTAAAACTATTTGTCTATTCATGTCTTTCTCCATTAGGTCTGTCGATGGGGGACGAGCAGGGGAGACAACCAATAGGTATCGTTCTTACTGTGCTCGGGGTGGTGGTGTTGGACTTCAGTGCAGATGCAACGGAGGGACCAATCAGAGCGTACCTGCTAGACGTGGCGGACACGGAGGAACAAGACATGGCGCTCAACATCCATGCCGCCTCAGCAGGTACCACTGACTTCTGACACACTATCACAGGATTTTTGGTAGATTCAATGCACATAAATATACTTTGAAATATTTGTGGTCCCTGCCAACAAGGACTTAACTGATTGGAATGGATACATATTTGACATAAACTAGTAATCAGAGAGAAAATGACATCAGACACAAACCTCTTTCTGCTTATGTCTTTATTGTACGTTTAAACTTTTGTCCATGTGTGCAGGTCTTGGTGGTGCGGTCGGCTACGCCCTCGGAGGTTTAGACTGGACCCACACCTTCCTTGGAGCAATCTTCAAGTCCCAGGAGCAGATCCTGTTCTTCTTCGCTGCCATCCTCTTCTCCGTCTCTGTGTTGTTACATCTCTTCAGCATTGAGGAGCAGCTGTACTTGCCCCAACATGACAGGCTGGATCAGGTACAGCATGTGTGTGTGTTTGTTTGTGTGCACTGTAAAATAAAATGGTAGTTAAAGAAAACAACCCCTAAGACTCTGGTTTTCTGTCCTTGCCAGGAGAGTCCGGATCGCACCAAACTGCAACCATCAGCCAATGGCAGGACCGGACTTCTCGCCCCCAAGCTGGAATTGATTGGAGAGGATGAAACGATTGACAGCTACGACCTCTATGACCCCTACGGAGACAACCTGTCAGAGCATGGGGATATGGACATGGACTTCCTTGAGATGGAGCTTGTGAGAAGTAAGTTCATAGCCCGCTGCTTCTTTCGCAGAATCTTAATGACCTGTTTTTACCCTTCAAATCCAGAGAAATTTGTAAAAGGAAATCAGTTGTCGCAAGGTTATATCTGGTGGTCCTTTGTTTTAAAGGATTAAAGATCTAGGAAAGTAAGCAATGACACTACAGTCATATTTAGAGATTATCTAGGTAATATAGGGATTCATGCAAGTGTCAGTATGACACAATGACACATGTTTTACAACCATGAACCTAGGTTAGGTAAGGTCAATATTTGCTTGGTCTTAGATCACATAAAATGCCGGATGAAACACTGTCAGTTAAATTGTCAACTGCTATGGAACCACATCCAAACTAATATCTCTTTGTCCGTCTCCAGGTAAAAGTGACAGTGTTCTCGCCATGGCAGACGCCACTCTCGACCACCTGGACCACGATGCATTGTACCTGTGCCACTTGGAGCCATCCATCTTTGCTGACCGCCTCTCACCCTATCAGGGCTCGTCTCCTACGACCGGTAACTTCTTCAATCAAAACCGCAGCACTCCACCACCCCGTTTTGGCAACATCAGACGCAGCAGCAGTGCAGGAAGTCAGGACCTGCTCCAAACCAACAACCACCAAACACAGGCCACCAACCCCAGAATTTCCCGCCTCTCGGCTTTCTTGCAGGAAATGGAAAATGACGACGGTCAGGAGGCGTTGCTGAACAACCAGCTCAATGAGCAGAGGACACTGAACGGGCGGCTGTTAGCCGGTGTGACTAATTCTGACAGAGCCAGCACCAACAAGCTGAGCTCTAAAGGACTGGCACATCGTGCTGGAATGGTCAAAGGTTAGTATTTTAATGTTATTTTTTACTTTAAATTAAATACAAAATAGTATTAATTAAAAATGCAATTTTCAATGAATTACCCAGTATTTATATTGCTATTTTAACTGATATAACAACTTAAGAACTATTTAAACTTTTTTTGTGACGTTGTATTGAAGTTTTTGTATATTGAATCTTGCGTTAATATTTTAAGGGCCATATATTTACGTTTTCTGGGAGCAGCAACTCTGAGGAGTCATTCAGGGGATGAAAAGCTAGATCCAAAGGAGTGTACTTAAGGGCAATCCCATGCCAGTGTTCTAGGTGGACACAATGAAAAAAGAAGGGGAAAATGTCCTCCCCTATTCTTAGTACCTTTAAGGTTTCTTAACCTCTGAATAATAATAATAACCCATAACTTAACGTTATTCCATATTCTGTCTCTTATTCCAGCTGCCAGTACTGGAGCCCCCATGCGGCAGTCACGTCACCGTCACATCTTCTACCGCCAGCCGTCCTGTACCTTCTCCTACTACGGTCGAGTGGGGAGCCAACGCTACCGCCGGGCCAACGGCGCCTATCTCATCAAGCCGTCTCGCAGCATGAACGACCTTTACGAAGTGGAGTCCAGACACAGGAGGAGGCCAAGGCAGAAAAACAGACACCGCAGCGGAAACACTAACTCCTCCAGTGGGGATACAGAGAGCGAGGAGGGAGAGGTGAGAAGGAATTTACTAAACATGACATTTCTCGAACCCCGTCATTTCTTTCTAATATATTAAGTATATATTTTAGGGTGGGTATTGTCTGACCTTGTCTCCTGTCTTTAGGTTGAGACCACAGTGCGGCTGCTGTGGCTCTCCATGCTGAAGATGCCTCCGGAGCTGCTGCGACTGTGCGCCTGTCACCTGCTCACCTGGTTCTCCATTATTGCTGAGGCTGTCTTCTTCACTGACTTCATGGGTCAAGTCATCTACCATGGAGATCCTACTGTACGTGAAACAGCAGCTAAACAGACATATGTATATTTATGGCTCCCTACAGTTCCCTAAAGTTCAATTTCTCTTTTTCTTTTGGTTATTTTCTTTTTGTCTCTTTCTCTGATTTTCTCATATGTCATGTCAAGCAGGTTCAAGATTAACGAAAAGTCTGTCTCTGCCCAGTTTATCCATACCTCAGTTAAAAACTAAGCATGTTTTTTTTTCTCTCTCAGGCTCCTATTAACTCTACTTTGTTGGAGGATTATCACAAAGGAGTTCAGATGGGATGTTGGGGACTGGTTATATATGCCATGACTGCTGCTACTTGCTCAGGTAACGCATGCACATAGGAATGCACATTATCTCATGCACACACACCACATATAGATACATTTCTCATTCTAAGCTTAAAAAAAACAACAATTCTTATTTACAGTTGGTAATACATAGTAATGAATATGATATTCCATATCTGCCCATAATTTCCCCCTAATCCTACACAGTGTTCCTTTAAAGAAAACAGCTCTCAGCTGTAAAGTGCTCTTTTATTTACGTCTCCACATTAAGCTCTGTTCTAACCAATCAACTAATCTACCTTCTCCAGCTATCCTTCAGAAGTACCTTGACAACTTTGACCTGAGCATTAAGTACATCTACATCATGGGAACACTTGCATTTTCCATAGGTATGAGCCACAGTACAGTTACAGAATAAAACAAAATAAATGAGTGAGTGGCTTATAAATTACATGTTTTTCTCTTTATTTCCCTCATTAGGAACTGCTGTTATGGCAATCTTCCCTAATGTCTACGTTTCAATGGTGATGATCAGCAGTATGGGCATAATCTCCATGAGTATCTCCTATTGTCCTTACGCTCTGCTGGGACAGTATCATGAAATGAAAGAGGTACAGACATATTCAACTTGAAAATTCTTGTTTGTATGTTTTTATATGTAACCTGCCCAGGGACTCAATGTTACATCACAATGATGTTAAGTAATCTGTTTTGTAGATAGATGGATAAAGATAGATAAGGTCAACAGATTAGGTGATATTCTGTATTTTGTAACTGTCTCTGCCTTCTGCAGTACATCAGGCACAGTCCTGGTAATTCCCGGAGAGGCTTTGGCATCGACTGTGCTATCTTATCCTGCCAGGTGAGTGTTCATATTGTTATGAAATCTGTTTGTAAAGTAAATATACAGTATGCTATAGCATGCTTGAAGATTGTGTTGTTATGTAATCATTTGATATTTTGCAGGTGTACATCAGTCAGATCTTGGTGGCCTCAGCTCTGGGTGCTGTAGTTGAGGCTGTTGGCAGCGTTCGTGTCATTCCCATGGTGGCCTCTGGGGGCTCCCTCCTCGGATTCTTCACCGCCCTCTTCCTGGTCATTTACCCGACTCCAAACAGCGGGTCAGTTCTGGTCTTTTGCTGTCAGTAAACCAATAGTTAGACATTTTTGGAAAAACACTTTTTCACTTGCCAAAAGTTAGATGAGAATGGTGATACCACTTCAATGTTGTTACGGTAAATATGAAGCTGCAGCAAGCAGCTGGTTAGCTTAGCTTAGCACAGGTAACAACATCAGAACCTCCAAAGCTCAGTTGTTGTGACTGGTTCCAGTATTTATGCTCAGTTAAGCTAACCGGCTAACTGGCTCTTGGCAAGAAAGCAAATAAACATATTACCCAAAAACACAGTCCTAACAGTTGTGATTTTTAAATGTGATTGACAGGGATGGGGAATCAGCCAAAGCTTCAAAACGGTCCTTGACAAAACTGGAAAATCACAACAGCAATGAAGTGGCTGTTACAGTGGTGACAGAGAAACCCAGCTTCCTGAAACTCAACAAGAAGGGCAAGGCCACTACCACCACCACCGCTTCCTGTCACACGGAGAATGAGTCAGCTCTGTGATTGGCTGGCTTAAGCCGACAGACACGCTGCTGCAGAAACAACAAAATTCACTTCCGAAATGGCCGCAAATGGAAAGACTTTGGGATATCGGTGTGCGTTGATCCACGCTTGGTGTCTCTTCTTGCTACGACAGGCTTTTTCTTGATTTGCTGAAGAAAACAATCAATCTGACGTGGGACCAGTGTCACACCAGGCCAACAAAGCATTCTGGTCCCAGTGCTGTTTCGACCATCACAGAAATTCTTTACACTCAGCCCTCACAAACATTTCACTGATCCGTCAGGGTTGTCCAGGGGTGGTTTAAAGGAGAAGTTGTCTCTCAGGAACTATAGGAGGTGCTACTGAGCAGCCGCCTGGACACGAAACTTCAGGGGACTTGCACACATACATACACACAAACACAGCTCGTGATCAGTGGTCCACACAATAGAATGAATACGTGAAGACTAAAAATCGTTGATGAACATTAGTCCTTGAAGCTGCAATCATTCAAAAATGCTGAAAATTGTTCTTCCTCGCTGCTGAAATGGCTTGATTGAATCTGCTGGGATGATGCCGACGAGATCGACAAGAGTGTTTGTGTGTGTGTTTCTGCTGACGTTTCACCAAAATAAACCCAATAACACGCTCGAATTTGCGGGACTTTTTTCAGCACTGTGCGACAGTAGCTTTAAGACTGTAGAGACTTCTGCAAGTGGCATTTCTGAAACTTAAGAGCCCAAAGCCTGGTTCTTGGTTCTTGAAAAATGACTCTTTAATCCCAGGATTGATTGCAAGTGTGTGTGTTTTTGCCCTCCTCCACAGGGCAGGCTCAAAAATACAGATGTGTATTGAGTGGAATTCCAGGAAGAGCGCAGATGCAATATGTGCAGTATACTGGGCATTACCATCCCAAATATTATTGTCATGTTTTTTCTGAGGGCCCAGAATGATTCTTCTGTCTGTTTTAAATAATCTAGTCTGACCTACATGCTGCATGATAGAGGAGCAGAGAAGAGACAAACCAAACACCAGAGAAAAAAAAGGAGAGAGTTGTGGATCTGCTCTCTCTCTCTCTCTCTACTTTCTTGCTTCAGAATTGTTTTGTTTTGAAAATGCTGTTAGCACAATGTTTGTCACTAACTGCACATTAGCTGAGCCATTGTTTGAAATTGTGTTAAATAGCATCCAGTAAGAAAAGCCTATTTTGAAGTCCTCTTGGGTTGTTGGACGCTTCTGTCTTAGGACACCAGCAGGACGCTCCAGTAACTCTACCAGTAATCGCCAGAATCTGGAATCGGACCCAAGAATATTAGAATGGGTCCTGGATATATTAAAAGAAAAAATAAGTGGTGTTAGAGAGGCAAAATAATAGTTCAGGCTTGTTATGTGAGCCTCGGCAGAGGATTTTTGCTCCTGTTCTAGGTGTCTTGGTTCCACTGTACTGGGCCAAATATAAGTATAATATAGTATTTTAGATAATATCTGTGTGTTGTACGCTGAAAGGATATTTAGAAGAGGATAGAGGGAGGACTGGAGTACTGGAGGAATGTGAAAATATTCAGGATACAGACATGAAAGTGCTTTAGATCTTCTCATAAATGTATTCTTAAAATGCCAAACTGTTCTTTTAAATGAATAAGCAAAATTTTAATACTTAAAGATTTGGAAATACATGTCTTAACTTGATCCAAAATAAGACCATGGAGGCAGATTTAAAATTGTCTGCAGATTTAAAATTGAGTAAAATCTAATTTCTGCTCTTGAAAACTACAACTTTACCGATTGCCTCCTGAAAAACTACAAAATATCCCAGGAAAAAAAAGGTTTACCATCAAAAGCCAGCCTGGCAAATAAAACCCATGAAAGTTGTATACATCAAAACTAAACTTTTATTAATACTGAATGATATTGATTGTAGACCGAAAAGGTATAGTAATCTTGGAATGTTGTAATAGCTGATAATGCTGGATGTTTAAAAAAAAAAAAAACTTGTAGGAAGAATGAAAAAAGCCGAAAGATTATTGTGTATTTTGCTTTCTGACAAATCAGATCTTTTGTTGCAATAATAGCCTTTGTTAATCAGCTGGGAAGAGGACTGTGTGCGGGTGGTGGTGACATTCTGAATCTGTCAGGGTGAAAGGCTGTGGATTTGGGTCAGTCGTCCTTTTAGCTCAATCAGCTAAAACATGCAAATTGAAAGGATTCAAAATGTAAACTGCAGTGACTTCATTTACTGAACATTTTATTTTTGGTGTGTATTAGAGCATTTAACAGAGAAGACTATTTATATTTTTGGTTTTAGAAGAGAATTCACTCACTGATGATGTGGTTATTATTTTTATTCACTTGTAGGTGTGCTGGTGCAGAGTTTAATCCTGTTTCTAACAGAATAGATTCCTTCCATAATTTCAGGTACATTCATTCAGTCCCAGAGCAGAGTAGAGAGAGAGAGTGTTTTTCTTCCTCGGTTGAGCCTGCTCTGACTGTGGTGCTGGGATAAAACAAAGCAGGGATGGGACAATGACAAAAGACGAGGGGATACAGATGCCAGAGTTCTGAATGGCTTCTGTAACCACTAGGGCAATAAAATAGTCTGAATTAAATAATGGACACATAACGTCAGTTTAATGACAAACATGAAGATTAAAAAAAAAAGCTTTGGGGTTTGGGGAGGTTTGCATGTGACAACAGCAATATGCATGTGTGGAACACCAAAGTATGACTATGTACAAATCACTCAAGCTCTTTGTTGTCCTAATAGGTCAGGGATGTATTTTCTAATGCATGGCTGGATGTTTGTGTCTTTTGTTTGAACTTAAATGTGTAAAAGAAAAACCAACATGTACTATTTAAGCTGAATCATTGTGCTCGGTCTGGGTCAGTACACGCTCAACAAGCATGTGACTTTCTAAAGTTTATTGCACATTTATGAGTTAAGTTTGAGACGGCACACATCTCGTTGCTGTTTAACACAATGTGCATGTGGACTGATGACGAGATTTGTGTCGTCTTCCCGAGCAACACTCCTTGTTAAAAGTGTAGGTGAGAAACTCTAGGCCTCGAATACTTGAAGTGCAACTTGTTTCTTTTTCAATACAGTGGGAAGTCTTTGATTTTTTTTCTCTTTTTTCTTAATGTCCCAAGCCTTTTATTTACCGCAGACTCTGGAATGTTCAGACAGCAGCATAGCCTGCTGGGAGATTGAGTTCTTACCTTTGATTCCATCTTGTGACTTAATTGTTCAAAACAAGGTGAATGAATGTGAAGTGATTTCAGCCGAAATAATTTTAGTTTTGATGTTCGACAAGCCTGACATTGCACAGAACTTGCACATAATAAGTTAAGAAAAAACAGAAACGGTAGAAGTGGTTTGCAAAAGGAAGAAAGAAACTGTTGATATTTATTTTTTAGAGCTTTCGTGTCCGTTAAGGACACATTTCACTTAGTTTCCAAAATCAGTTAAAGCTATTCTAATTGCTGTTACGGGAGATGTTACAGAGGCGGACTGGATTGTTTGTGTGTGTGCGTGCGTGTGTGTGTGTGTGTGCAGTCGTCTTCAGCTGCTCACATGTAAAGTGAGAGGCAAGAGTGTGTTAAAAATGTCATCTCAGTGTTTGTTTTTGGGTTCATGTTCTCTGTTCTTTGTAATCACCTGGTTTACACTTAACTCTGGAATCGTTGGCTGTAAAACCGTAGGTTATTTACGAGTCTTTATTTTCTCTGTTCTGGTGTTTTAACTCAACTAGAAAATGTCTACTTTGTATTTTAAAGGCAGAGTCACACACAAGAGTTTGGCCTTTTGCACTTTTTCAGTGGCAGCCATGCGGGCTCCACGGTTCCTGATCATTGAATGAATGTGGCGACGTGGTGATGCTGTTTCATGTTCCCAGCAGCTGTCGGTGAGAGAGAGAGAGAGAGAGAGAGAGAGAGAGAGAGAGAGAGAGAGAGAGAGAGAGAGAGAGAGAGAGAGAGAGAGAGAGAGAGAGAGAGAGAGAGAGAGAGAGAGAGAGAGAGAGAGAGAGAGAGAGAGAGAGAGAGAGAGAGAGAGAGAGAGAGAGAGAGAGAGAGAGAGAGAGAGAGAGAGAGAGAGAGAGAGAGACTTTGCCGCTGGTAAACAGAGATTAAATCATGAAGAATACTTAAAGATTGGGAAATCAAGTATGCGCAGTGTACTATATATATATATATTATGCCTTGTTATTTGAAAAAATAAGATGTAAATATACATATTTCTCTTTTAGTTTCTTCTTTTTTGCTGCTATAAAAAAAAGATGATTATTTTTGTTAGTAGTTTTGTTTTCTATATAAAGACTGTATATATCTCTATGTTCTGTAAATAAGCTTGAGCCTTCACATGTAGGACTCTGGATGAACACTGTATGGAACGCACCTTTAAAATCTGTTCAGAATTAAACCAAAAAGGACTCCTGTCATTTTTTAAGATTCCAAAAACAAACTTACAGCTCACCAAAGTACTCTAAACACTTTCTGCTGGTGGAGAGTGAGCAGAGTGTTTTGTGTCTGCTTCATCTGACTTGTATTGGCAACTCAAATCATGTGATTACAAGCTCCACATATATTGTCCTGAAGTGAAACTGAATTCTAATCACATCATACACAGTCTAACTTCTTAAAAGTTGCAGTAAATATACAGTTATAACCAGAAACTTCAAAAATAGATGAAATACATGTAATTTAGAAAGCAGCAGGGAAGCAAACATTACATAACATTTTTATTTAGATTTACAATTTTGTCCCAAAAATAAACAATTAATCTAAAATTAAAATATTTGGTCGGATCTGATTTTTGGCACTCTGCAAGATTTAAGCCAATGTATTAAAGAGGATTAAAAGGATGGTGATAATGTTAACAGAAATGTTCTGAAGAACTTTTTACCACTCTAAGTAAATTGGTAATTTCCCCCTCATTACAGACTTTTAATTTCATTGTTTTACCCACAGATCTGAGCAATGCAGCAAGTCAATTTCACTCAGAGTATTAAGCACAGCATTTTCGAAGCAGCCTACTGGTTTCCCATGATGCCGTGTGGTCAGACTGCTGAGAGAGAAGGGGGAAGATCAGTAAACTCTCATACACTGATGGTCACAGCCCCTCTCTCTTTCCATACAGAGACACCAGAGAGGGAACCTGAAACTGGTGTGTGTCTGCAAATTTGTCCTGTCAAGACTCATGTGACCGCAGGACCAGCTGATGGCAAGTGTGTGAGTGTGAGTGTGAGAGTGATGTACTTATGCAGAGGTATAACATTACAGGGCCAGAACATCATGTTGAGTGAACTGTAATGACCTGCGGCCCCTTTAGAGGGATTAAAGGGAAATTACAGTCACTTTAATGACTTACATTGCTACCATGACTGAACAGCTCTTCTCTAATATGTAATATTTAAAAACGTGACTCCAATTATTGAACCTTTACCACATTTATTTGCTACATCAAAAGAGATTATAACAGTATACACAGATTGCACAGGTCAACTTTTATATATTATACTGAGCAGCTGCTACATGTGCCTGAATAAATTGTCAGATTATTTTAAGGTATATATAAATTATTTGTTTCCTAGGCCCGTTTTCATTCAATTTACTGTTACATAATATCCCAGTGAGATGGTGCTGTGGTGAGACACTGTCCTCTTGTGGAACAAGAGGGCTCTGTTGATCTGATTCAAGCTGATTTTTACTGTCTTTCTGTTATACAATATTATTCACTGACATTTTTGGCAGTTTATGTACAAAGTCATACATAGTTCAGAGTGACACTGAATGCAACAGCAGCTAAATATTGTGTCTTGGTGAATCCCACAATTAAAAGTAACTACTAATAAATAGAAGTGTGGGAAGAGTGGTGTTAAAGGTGCAGGAACAACTCTACTTTTACTACAGCAAAGTATAAGATTTTATATACTTACATAGGTTTAAATGAAAAATAAATTTACATTTAACAAATCCTCAAATAAAAATCTGAAAAAATGGTGGAAACGTAAACACAAAGAGAAAAAAACTTTAATAAGTAAGAAGAGGAAAGAACAAGCAATGGTTGTGAGGCTGTAGTCAACAGTCAAGAACCGTGTTTTTAGACCTTTGATTCTGTTCCGTGCTTTCAAAAATTTCCACAAGTGGAAAAATAGGAAGCTTTAACTTTCTAAAACAACACAAAAATATTGTCAGCACATTTGCTGTCTGTTCCTGCAAACATCACCTGACCATGTCCTCCAAAATGTCAGGAATATAAAATGAGACATTTGTTCAAACTCAATTAGTGGTTTGTTTTTCATTATTCCCTTTAAAGTCAGTGTTTAAGAGATGTATGTTTTCTGTGTGCCGCTGACGAAACCCCTCCATTTAGACACTTGTAAAATGATAAACAAAGAGAGCTTCACTGTGTACTTGAGAAACTAACTGTTACAAGTGTTTATACTTCCAAGAGAGCTTTGCTTCTAGCTTATTTAATGTTTTGACCATGACTCTGTCCCAATGTTTTGCTCTCTAACACTTTCATTCCATCACTCCGCATTTTAATGTCGTTGACGTCATTTTTTCTTTGTAAATGTTTCTAACCTTCTCTTTCGGCGTTACATAGCAACACTGGTCACACATAGTGAGATAAATGGTAAGACAGCGCACAACTTAGGGTTTCCATATAAAAGGTCAGAATTTGGCCACATTACTTGGTTGAAACCAAACACTACATTTGCATTTTTGTATGTTGGCCTTTACTGGACAAGTTACAATGAAGATACAGGCAGGAAACATGGGAAGTGAGATTGTATGGTTACATGATGAGGCTTTAATTACAGTCCTATGTCCTAAATAATTATATATTTTTTGAAGTTTTACTAAAAAAATACCCATAAATATGAGGCAACATTTGTGAACTACTTTACTTAAGTAGTCAACACTTTTCACTATAACCTATACAATCTAATGCAATGAAGTACATGACATGATAATGGACAGTTTTTGTTAATTCAACTATATGTTCATAACTGGGGTTGCAGTTGTTGTTGTACTGAAATGTGTGATTTACAACGCCCCCACTAATGGCAAAACATTACACCTACATTTGGTCCAGTTCAACATCAGTAACTTCAACCTCAAAAACAAAACATTTAGTTGAACAAATCACTCTGATTGTGTCATTCAAAACTATTCATCACTATCCTTGTAAAAGTTGAATTGATGGCTGAGTTGTTGTATTAGATTGCTATTGGTTTTACAGGCTGAGCTCATATAGTGTGGCCAAATTTCAGCACTGTATATACTCTATGGTTTCATAATAACCCACTCCACATGAGTTGGCAGACAGAACTGTAATTCTAGATCTTTCAATATTTGTGAATTCTGTCTTAAGGTCATTTTTTGCACAGTTTAATGAAGCATCTGGTTTCTCATACAGTACGAGCTTATCGCAATCCCAGCAAACCCGTCCCTTAGAGGTCCAGAATTTGTTCTCACTCACTAGCATCAGGAGGTCAAGGTCAAGGGAACGATAAGACGAGCACATGGTGAGATGAAGGGATGTATGGAGAGAGGCAGCTACTGAAGGGATGCTTTCTTCATTTAAAGGAGAAATTTGTGGTATCTATTTTTTTTCAGTTTTTTTTACATCTTGCCTTGATAATTCAGTTCGTTCTTTTCCAGCCCAACAATCTCTTTCTGTATCTGTTTATCAATCACTCTAGGCGAGTCTTTGTCTCTGGACTTTTACACTCACAGCTGTTGAGGGGGTCACCTGTCTTTGGTTGGAATGTTCCATGTTAGCAGCAGAAAGGGGGGAGCTCGTGAAAGTTAGTGTGGCCACGCTGTGAGCTATTGCCAGTGCTGTACCCGGGCATTTATTCACTGAATTCCTCTCCCCTTCTCCCCCACTTGTGAGCCCCGCCTCCCCGTCCCCCTCCCTTTCTCCCCTCCTTGTCCTCCACACTCTCTTGAAGCTGTCCGTCACAAAGCAGTAAACCACTGGATCCAAGCAGCTGTTCAGGCTGCTCAGGGTGACTGTGATGTGATAGGCGAGTACATGCCCCGCCCCCTGTCCTAGTCCCTCCCCTCCGACTTTGACCCGGAAGTAAACCAGCACCTGCCGGACGTGGAACGGCACAAAGCAGATGGTGAAGACCACCAGGACGGTGGCCAGCAGCCTGATGGCACGTGCCCTCCTCGCCCTGCTCTGTTGGGGCATCAGGCCCTGGGTGGAGGAGAGAAAACAGGCGACGCGCAGGGTGAAGCCCACCACGGCCAGCAGGGGGAGCAGGAACTCCAGGATGGTGAGGTAGAAGAGGGTAGGGAGGAGCACACAGGAGGAGCTGAACTCCAACGCTGTGGTCTGTAGGGAGCAAGAGAGGGATCCCAACAAATCAAGTCTAAAAGAGCTCTTTCTGCTTTATTCCTTTAAGGAAGCCTAGTTAGGGAGACTGTTTATTTTTCCTTTATTTTGTTAAATCCACAGTTTGAAGATCTATCCGTGTACTTATCTGTAGTGCATGTGTCCTCACCTGGAAAGAGTAGGTGACCACAACAGCGATGAACCAAACTGTGGCGCTGACACACCTGGCTGTTCCTGTGGTCCTCCATCGATTGAGAGTACTGGACGCATGGACGACAGCGAGGTACCGATCTATGCAGATACTGATAGAGGAGGGGGGGAAGGCAAGTCACACAGAAAATAAGATATATAAAAGGTTTGTGCTGATAGGTTTTTTCATTTTAAATGTTGAATGAAAGAGTGACCAACTCACCTGGTCAGAAACAGTATACTACAGTACATGTTGACAAAGTAGCTGAAGGTGTGAACGTAGGAGCAGGCCACACAGTTCCCTCCACTGTGGTACAGAGCGATGCGAGCGGGCAACGACAGTGCCACCAGCAGGTCAGCCACAGCAAGGTTTATGGTGTAAACCACAGAGGCGGAGGAGTGGGTGGAGGCCCCACAGAAGACATAGAGAGCCAGACTGTTGAGGACCACCCCAACCACCAGCATCAGAGAGTTACACACCTGCAGCATGGTGAAATGGAGTACTGTGAATACAACTGTGGATATTATACAGGGTAGGAAAAGGTGGCCATACTTCAAACCAAGTCATATTACACTTTTTTTCTCTCCTTAACATACCTAAATTCTGAAAAAATCTTGTTTTTGCCATGAATCTTTAAAAAATAGGCTTTATATTACATGTATTTCTTTAACATGAACCACGGCTCATTTGCGTTGGAAAGTTGACTAACATGATCCCTTCTCCTACTAACTTGTATCCCCTCTTACCATGAGAGAAACCCACACAGTGTAGAAGTCTTGGTACAGCTGCACATCCAGGTGGGCTAACCTATGCAGGTATGGTGCCCCCCACCGCAGGTCCCAGGCGCTGCAGTTAGTTGGGTCCGGGGTCAAGAGGGGCAGAAAAGACTTAGTGGTGGTGGTGGAGCTGATGTTGGTAAGAAGGCTCTCCATTGGTTTAAAGGGATGAATGAATGACAGGTTTGGGTTCTGAGTAGAAGGAGAAGGGAAGAAAAGACAAGACAAAACAAAAGAAGAAATTAGTCTACTGAATAACAACAAAAAAGCCTAACTTTAAAGCCACATGGAAGAGAAGTCCCTTAAAGTGCTTTGAGTGACCCCAGTGTGCTAAAGATGTAAGCTCAGAAAAAAGGGTTGAGATTGCTTTGACAAACCATGCATTCACTGTTCATATAGGTATGGAGAAGCTTGTGTGCAAAAATAAATGTTCTTATTTATTCTGATAGAAGGCGGCCATTGTTTCCACTGAGAAACAATGAAGTGAAGGTTTGATAAGAAGAGTAATACATCATCTGCATACAAGTCAATTTTGTGATGTGTTTACTGACTTGAGTTCCTTGGATGTCAATATTAGCTTTTCTCAATTGGCAGTTATACGACTCATTATAGCAATGGAATTACTTTTGAAACACTTGTGTCTTTGTTATAGTGAAGATATAAACTTGTATAATCTCCCAAACTCATCTGTATGTAGACTAAAAGCATGTTAGTATTGTTGTTGCTGTCTACTTATAACCATCACCCAGCAGGAATTTAAACTAATGAAAGGAACTCCCATGATGTTTGTAAGAGAAAGATGCCTTAATCTTATACCCTGGAGTCAGTCGTAGTGTATTATAAATAAACTTAAACAGCTTAAGTCTAAAGTGAAGAAATGTGCTCTCATTGGCTTGGAACAACTTGTGGGAAGACGCACACATACTAAAAACCAAAAAAGAAAGAGTAATGACCCCTAGAGATGAATAGTGGTCAACATCAGCAGGAGTTAATCCAGAGAGAGAGACTTCAGAAATCCTCATTTTATAAACAACGTCCTCTCGTACTGTAGAGATGGCTGAGTCCATCTTCATACGCGCTCTAAAAGGATGTGACACTTTCAACAAAGTTGAATAGTGACCTTGTGTGCTAAACACAGTGTACCATATTGATAGGAACCATGTCAGTGTGTGCTGGTATGTAATGCACACTTGACACATGTGTTGAACCTGAGATATACGTTTGTCTTAAATGAGTCACATAAATTTGATAAATGTGACACATCCTGTTTAAGAAAGGGGAGGCTTTAAAGTGCTGCTCTCTTTCAAGAGGTTTAAGTTGAATATAACTATACAATAAGCTAACAATAGACCAAAAACTCTAAAGGAACTCTGGTTTGGCTTAGAGGAAGTGAGGAGAGATAAAATGTTGGAAAATAAAATTTGAATCCAAAGAGGGAGGCTACTAAAAAAAAAGGCAGATATGTTGCAGTGCCGCGATAAATTTCTTCGTACTTATTAAGGTTTAATGCTCAAATGAGTTGTACAGTAGTTTCACAATGCCATCACAATTCCAAAACCTTTTTGGGGCTTTTAGACTTATCACATGGCCGTCATCAGCAGTTGGAGTCTTCTAATTTGTCATGAAGATGGATCTGTTGACATGTGACCTTAGAAATAGTGGTTTGATCGCTTTGTGAAACAACCCTTTCCAAAGCAAAGAAAGAACTTTGATGCTCATACAGTGCATGTTATGTTGGCTGTTATGTCCTTGCTATAGCAGCAAATATTTCCATCTAAAGTGTGTTAAGCTGTTATGTGAAGTAAAGTATTATGTAAGACAGAAATGGAGTGTGATATAATTACCAAACAAGCAGTACACAGTACAGTTTAATAGTTTCTAATTCATAATTCAACTTTTCCTGTCCAAGTCAATTTGTGTTAAATATTTAATTTTTAAAAAATGAATCATTATTAACAGCTTACACTTCATGTGATAAAACATGTTTAATTATAGTGAAATGAGTATGACCTAAATTTCAGGTATTAATTTCAAATATAACTTGTATTAAGATATTTCAACAAATCGTAATGTTTGGTTGGATTACAGGTGAACTAGGGGCGGAGTCTGTCAACAAGCCTAATTGTTGATGTGTGGCACCTGCTCCGAGTCCCTGAAATTAAAAGCCCCAGCACTTCCAGCCAGCTGGCTTTGTAGGAGCAGAGTCTCCACTCACCACTTTGTTTGTTCGTCATTTTCTTTTGTTTATTTAACAAAAGAAAATGACGAAGTTGGGTTAATTCAAATTAGTTTTTTCCTTTATGTTGCTTCCCTTGAGGCAGGGTTGTAAATGAGTTTACTTTAAATGAGGAAAAGCATTTAAAGGGTTTGAATGAATTTCAACAGTTTGACACCTGAGAGAAATGCTTTTTTCCCCACTTTCAATCCTGACTTTGTAACAAAAAAAAAAAGGTAGATCACTAACTGTATTTCCCTGTTTAAGGTATTATTTGAAAGACACCCAAAAATGTCTTTCCTTTCCTTATAAATACAAGAGATGGATGAGCTCCTGTTAACACGTCCTGCCAAATAAGGGCTTTCCACTCTTCATCATCATGCAGACAGTCAGATAAAACATGGCCATGGGCCTGGATTAAAGGAAAGAACAATTCTGACACACTCTTGTTCCCATTTCTTCTACATGTCAAGCTCCCATCCAGTAAAATAATTGTGCAGATCATATAAAAATCACTATTAAGTCTCCAAAACTTGCTTTTACCTAAACCTTAAATCGGTAAAGAACAATAAAATTCACTTCATGTCATCTTGTAAACTGAAAGCTCCTGCTTTCACAGAAAGGTGCTGCATGTAACCAATAAGCACTGCTGTGATCAGAGGTTGTTGTTTCCTCCAAATACCATTAGGGTGCAGCCCTTATGGTTCAAGACATCCAGTCCCTAATGGAGAATGCGCTTGAAAGAAGCATTTTAAGTAACTTTTCTCAACAAAAAAAACAAAAACAAGGTCAATCGATCATTTAACAGTTTATAAAAAACTTTTCTGAAACATACCTTCAAAGGAGACTTAGAGAGTGAAAAAGCCCTTGTCCAGTAGATCTTCCCAAAACTTCTAAAAGTTTTAATGTTTGTATTCTTCTGATATTCGTATGATTCTTCTACTTCTTCTGTCTTCCAGTGTTCTCTATAGTTTCTGTAGTGAGTAGAGAGTTGGGATGTGAACCCCTCTGGGCGGGACGATTGCAGCTGGAGCTCTTACTCATCTCTTTCTCATGTCACCCTCCTGTCCCACAATGGTTCAATGCAGGAATAAACACAATATATAATAGTATACAGTAGAAAAGAGTCTTCCTCTTCTACTTTCCTTCTATTTTTATCTTCTTTGGCCTCTTCAGATTTTTTAGGAAGAAAGCTTCCATTACATTACATTACATTACAGTCATTTAGCAGACGCTTTTATCCAAAGCGACTTACAATAAGTGTATTCAACATAGGTATTCAAGAGAACTACTAGTCACCAGAAGTCATAAGTGCATCTCCTTTCTTAAACAAGCATCTAAAAGCATAAACCAGAGCAAAAGTATAGTGCAGAAGCAAATTACTACGAAAACAATAATTGCAACAAACTAATACGAATACAATAAGTGCATCAAACTAATACAAATAGAATAAGTACAATAAACTAATACGAATACAATAAGTGCAACGAACTGATACGAATACAATAAGTGCAACAACTAATACGAATGCAATAAGTGCTACGAGGAAGGCTCAGGGTAGTACTTCTTGAAGAGGTGAGTTTTCAGCCTGCGCCGAAAGATGGGCAGTGACTCTGCTGTCCTGACGTCAGTGGGGAGTTCATTCCACCACTGTGGGGCCAGGACAGTTCCAAAAAGGCTGACAAGAAACTGTCAGAAAAACAGGCAAAAATAGTGAGTATGTAGGTTTAAGCGGGTACACACACACTAAAGGCAACTGCTGGTTGGATTGGAAATAACAGGATCTGAAATAGCAGTTGAGAAACTGACTGAAAAATGTGCAAAAATGAACACTATCTCGTATTTACGAGACAAAAGGAAGGAGAGACCGGAATGGACTATTACACTCAAGTAGGTATTTAATAAGTTTATTTAAAGCTGTCTCCAGGGTGGTCCCACATTGAAAGGGTCTGAAGGGAAAAAGTATTTCTCCACCTGTTTGTCTCTGTGTAAATACCTAAGTCAATTAGAGAAGAGAGTTTCTGTAGATGATTTTACAAAGCTGCCAGCCTGTGAACCCGTTTAATTAAATTTACAGACACAGTTATAGGAATAGAGAGAGCACATGCAGAGAGAGAGAGAGAGAGAGAGAGAGAGAGGAGGTCTTTTGCATTTATTTTAACAGAGATATACTATTTGGAGTAAAGCAGCACCTCATAAAGCACAGTGACCTAAACAACTAGAGATGGCCACCGCTCCAGAATGTGTGTGTTTTTGTGGGCGTCCAGGTGCAGCTGTGTAAAGTACATGACAAAATGTCAAACAAACTGTCGTAGCACAGAGCTGACCTGAATACTAGTGAATGCATTCATCTTCAGTTCTTATGAGACTAGAAATGGACTTATGATTTATGATTCATTGCCGGTGATATATGTTGCAAAGGTCCTGGCTAATGTTTGATTGAATGTTTTTCAGCTTGCTCAAATATTTGAAACCTTTGTCAGATGATCTATCCCTAGCTCAGCTTGTTTTAAGTGTTGGACAAAGAGAGGAGGATGTCCCACTCAACACTTTTTCTGTATGTCTGGAGGAGCTTTTCTCGAGTCCGAAAATAGCATTTCTTGATTTTCTTTGCTTGGACTTTTAACAGAAAACCTGTGGTACAAATACATTTGCAAGCCTTTACCATGTGAGGGTCAAATGCTATCAAATTTCATTATACAGAGAATAGTATCCTAACTGGGGATTTAAAGTCTGGACATTTCTGCATGTGCTTTATCACTTTGACAATTATTTTCAATATTTTGTCTCCACAACTTTATGGAAGTGCAGAATTATGACCATATTGACAATGAGCAGGAATGCATCTATAGAACTTCTCAAATGAAGCAGAGATTTAATATATAAATATTCCTAGACTTGTGGTTCAGTGTGTCAAATTGTAATGCAGCCCAATAATTCATTACACGAGATATAATAGTGACATTAAGTTTCTGTGGCATGCAAATACGTTCTCTAAAAAAAGAACTTGTGGTTCATATATGTATATGTGTATATATATATATATATATATATATATATATATATATATATATATATATATATATATATATATATATATATACAGTACCAGTCAAAAGTTTGGACACACCTTCTCATTCAACTACTTTGAAGAATCTGAAATATAAAACATATTCTGGTTTGTTGAGCACTTGTTTGTTAGAAAAAAATAAAAATAAAAATAAAGAATAACCATTGAATGAGAATGTCCAAACTTTTGACTGGTACTGTATCTATTCACATTTATTTTGTATATTAGGCTACCATGATGAGCTCATATTGTTTTGACCATTTCATATATATATATATATATATATATATATCATATATATATATATATATATATATATATATATATATATATATATGCATCAACATTTCTATGATTAATGTAATGTTTATAATCGGTCAGGCTTTGTGTTGCCACGGCGACTGAGTTGCGTCACCATATAGAACCCGACGTGAACAACGCCAAGCGCTTGCGTTCCCTAGCAACACTAAAGTAATGGAGAGGTGAACCCTCGTAGAAATAACATTTAAATGTGAACAGTTCCCTTCTGCTTTGACTCGTGCCGAGCGGGGACGTGTGGGAGAATAAAAACACCCGGCGAGGCGGATTTATATTCAACCAAAGCGTGTTCACTTCTGGCATCGGAACGTTTTTGTTTTTCGTACCACACGGAACCGGTAGCGATGGGGACGGAAACCAGATCTGTAAACAAACGTAGGAACTCTTGTTAGCGAGCAGCAGTCCGAGTTCACCCAGCAGACTGACGCACGTGTGCACAACCACCGTGGACCAGGCGCGAGGAAGATGTTTAAAAATACGTTTCAAAGCGGATTCTTGTCCATTTTATACAGCATCGGCAGCAAACCCCTTCAGATCTGGGACAAAAAGGTGAGCAGCTGTAACCAGCTCTAGCCGTGTTAGCTAGCCGTGCTAAAGCTAACTGGCCTGGCGATGTTACAACTGCACTCTCTGTGTGTGGTGTGTTTTGGATGCATTGTTCAAACAGCTGATTGAGCCTGTGTCAGCTCACGTGTCATATGAAGCCTCCGTCCACCACTTGGTAAGTGTGGTTAATCACAGATCCGCTCACTGTGTCTCCTCTGTGTAGTGCTGTCAAGTGTCCTCTTCTTGGCCATTTGAAACCAAACACAGGCTGCAGTAGCTAATGATTCATCATGTATTCATCTCGGTTGACTTGAAGGGGCTTTGTGGCGCTGATAAACATTTGTATCAAAGCCACCTTGTTGTTTTTATCAGTTCATAAAGCCCCCAACTCTTAATGGTTGTTACATGTTAACGTTGGCATGACACAAGGTGGGCCGAAATGGCGCTGTTGCCAAGCAACAGGTAAAAATAGTAACAGTGGAGGATTTATTTTGTCTAAAACAATTTGAGATTTGCTAATGTTGCAGCTCTAGACGACACAAGACAACAACATGTAAAGGTTTTGGCATTATTCACCGACTTCATCGTCCTCACTGATGCAGGTTTTATAGGTCAATACTATAGTAGCTCATTTGTAACATATGGCTACTAATAACATAACATATGGCGTTCTGGGTTAAAGCCCTATTTAAATCAATAATCAAAGCCACAGGTAGGAGTGAGTGGGTTTCGGGCTTTGAAAAGCTGAACAAATTCACCTCAGCTGGTTTAATTCTGTCTAAAGAAGAAGCTACACCGATTCCACACTTGTTTATTCATGACAATGTATGCAGCTTTTCAGTAACTGCACACTCAAAAGTCCTGCCAGTCATATTTATCAGCATTTGGGCAGATGTTTCAATGAGTTAATTAAAGATATCCAACAAGTTTGGCAATGTTAGGACAAACTGTCATTGTTTAATGGCCTTATCCGGACAGTTTTTATTGAATGGTCAAACTATTTTTGATTTATATGATTTTGTGTTTTGCTGCGCCCTTTTTTTTGCATTTGTATAGCCCCCTTGTTCTCGACCTGAAAGCGACTTTCAAGGTATGTTTCAGGTATACTTGTGGACACATCCTGCCAGTTTTGTGATGATTTACCCAAAGGTTGGTGACTTTGGTATATTTTTGTGCTGAGCAACGACCTGTTATCCTGGTCCAATAATCATCCACAGAAAGGTTGATAGCAATCAGACCTATGGTTTAGGAGGAGATGTCAAACATGTGTTTTTAAAAAAAGTCTTATATGGTCCACACATTGAGCTGAACATGTGTGTTCAATTTCAAATCAATACTGCTTAAGGTGTGAGCTGTGTTTTCAAAATCATGTTATTAGGCGTTAATTACAGTGCCACCATTTGGCCTATTGCTGCCTCAAGTGGAATAAAGGCCACAGCTTGATTTCTTCATATAAACCTCATTATATTTCTGTGTGTTCACAGGTGAGGAATGGTCACATCAAGAGAATCACAGACAATGACATCCACTCACTGGTGTTGGAGGTGGAGGGGACAAACGTCAGGTGAGTTTATTTTTAACTGATTCTTCAGCTCAGGTAAACCCATTCAAGTAACCCTCATTCATCTCCCTTCTTTCTTTCTATTTCATCTACTCCCTGCAGTACCACGTATATAACATGTCCCGCAGACCCCAAGAAGACATTGGGCATCAAGCTTCCCTTTCTCGTTATGATCATCAAAAATCTCAAGAAATATTTCACCTTTGAAGTCCAGGTAGGGTAGGATTCCTGCAGATACAGAGGGCTTCCATGTCTTGGTGTCAGAACAAACGAATGTGTGATTCTTATGTGTGGGTTCGTTCCTTGCAGTCACCAGATTCATGCTTTCTCCCCATCCTTGAAAAAACATTTAGGTGTTAGATGATAAAAACGTCCGCCGGCGTTTTCGAGCGAGTAACTATCAAAGCACGACACGAGTGAAGCCGTTTATCTGCACCATGCCTATGAGGCTGGATGATGGCTGGAACCAGATTCAGTTCAACCTGTCGGACTTCACCAGGAGGGCCTACGGAACCAATTACATCGAGACGCTGCGAGTACAGGTCTGTGCACAGAGACGGACTAGAAACCAGCTGTCTCCGGATGCACTTGTGTGACTGTAGATCTTCCTTTCTGGTGCTGATTTCTGAACTATGTTCCTCACAGATCCACGCTAACTGTCGAATAAGGAGAGTGTATTTCTCGGACAGACTGTACTCAGAGGACGAGCTCCCAGCTGAGTTTAAACTCTACCTGCCTGTCCAGAACCAGAAAGCAAAGGTGAAATGTCACCCACAAAACAATATACACAACATATAACAACACATTAATAGGGGTATGAATCTCTTGCTATCTCATGATTTAATTCATTTACTCATCTTAGAGGCCTCAATTCAAAATCGATTCACGATTCAAAGCGACTCTAGATTCAACCTCAGTTTCTTAATTCAGTAAATGGGGGTGCTTGTTTCAGGATAAACTTTAGTCCACTGTGCGTGAATAAATGCGTTGTGGCAAATTATGGCTTGAAAGCAGAATAAAGAGCATACCATTATGACATTTTTATATTTGAAAAAGTTATTTAACCAATATATATATATATTTTTATATACCAAAAAAAAAAAAGTAGATCCACTTCTAGAAGTTTGCCTAACTCTTGTTCCTTTGTGTGTTTGTCTCCTGTAGCAGTAAAGATTCTCATCCTGCACTGTTCCACCGGACCCAATGTTGAGTTTCACTATAAGATTTTCTGTGTGTATTAATATGATGAACTTTGTAATTTTGAAACAATGAGTTTTGAGTGTCGTCCTGTGTTGCTCTCTGCAAAATAAAGTTTTTTATGATCTGTCCTCAAAATTTTCAATCCTGACATTAATGGTTCAAACTATTGTTTCAGTTTTCTAGAAACAATAGTTTGTGCCACGCATTCAACAGCAGCCATGTTACATGTGCTTGAAAAGATAATAACCAGTAAATTCAGGATACTCAACGGTTAACCGCTAATAAAAAAAAAAAGGCTTAATAGACAAGTCCATTGGTCATATATAAATAATCTTTATCAAATGACACACATCATTTCAAGTGAAAGGCTGTGAAAATGATTTGCATTCCCATAACAAATAATCTTTGTTTCACTTTGGATTTCTGTTTACAGTATGAATAGATCAGTAATACATTCATTTAACTATATGTTGCATCACACAATCATTCAAAAGCAACTAAAGACAGTTCAACTTTAAGATGCATCTTCAGCATTTCATACTCTTATTCCAAGAGCAGACATAGTGCGGTAATATTGTGGGAACAGCAAGTGGTACAAAAACACAAAAACAAGAACTGGGAGATGCAACAAATCCTTTAGAAGAATTTTGATCGTCTCATCTCAAGCTGTAGTGATGAAGCTTCTCATGTTAAACTCTGGGGGTCGACACCCTGTCACTTTATATTTTCCTTTTTCAAGTAATATCACAACATAACAAATTAAGACGCAAACAAAACTAAACAACTTAGAGTCAATATATTTTTCAAAGGAGATTCATACAATTGAGAAATTGTAAATTTGCACTTTTGGATTATTTAAGTTGTGTTTACCATTGAATGTGTCCAGTATTTTCTGATATCGAAGGATTTTACTGTTTAGTGTTTTAGTCTTTCCATTCATTTCAAAAGAAAATACACTGAAAAACTCATTTTGTATTTTGGCCGTATGGTACCTCAGTTTGGTACCTAAAACACTGTTGCTACATGTGTTGATTCTGGAATAATCCTCAGATGTTCACTTTATTTATAAAAAAAAAAAAGAACATTGAGCAAATATGCACTCACCGCTGCTCACAGTTTATAAAGTTTACACTATTTTTTAAAACTGGATCCCATCTGTTGATAAAAGTGGGTCAGTCTAACAGATATTAAAGCTACCATTTGTGCACTGAATAAGGTGATACGAGTTATGCTTGAATGAGGCTCTGCAAAATAACATCTTGTTTCCATGAAATAATCAAATATACTGCTTTGAAATTGAAAAAGGTGTTATTCTGCTTAAAGGTTCATTTGTACAAGAATTTGAACTACTGATCGGGCAGTAAGTCTTCAGCTTCCAAATATTTCAATTACCATGAATAGAAATGCATTTTGTATCTATTTGCCACAAAGGATAAGGTTTAGGAAGTATTTGCTCTGTCTTTTTTATGTAAAACAATTTGTATTTATCATTTTCTACATTTTGAGTTCAAGCTTTTTTTTTTAACAGCAGGCACTTCAATTAATTTCAATCAGGAATGCCAACAAAGTATTTTTGATAACTGGTGTTATAATTTAAAAACAATATTTACCTGAAATGTTATTAATAAGGAAAGAAAAGACAGATCTCACAAAGAAAGGCTCAGACTTATCATGATCAGTCAACTGTCACTATTTCTTCGGAAAGTAGTTCAAAACATAAAAGGTAAAATAACACAATATCTAACTTTTATATGGCAACGTCCTTATTGGCAACTTTTAAATCCGGTCAAACCAAGAAATCGAGTCTTTAGAATTTAAATACTGAAAAAACTATGGCATAAAAATTCTGTTTTAAACTCTCCTTATTACCACTGCAGCTGCTGTTTTACTTTCCTAAAAAGTTAAAAAAAAATAAGTCAACCTAATGTCAACAAGCAAATCAAAAAACATAAAATGATTTCAACAAAACATATCTTCCTTTCATGATTGATAAAACTTTAAAAAATACATTAAAATATATTGCTTTAGTCAACAGCATGCATCTCTTTAAAGTGCAAAAACATTCATTGGTTGAAATCAGTAAATCAACTGCTGAGTAAAATCATAAATTTAAAATAACACCAATTGTTATTTGGCACAACATAAATGAAGACAGTGTCAAAGACAAATAAAATGATACTAGTATAAAATAAAGCATCTGATAAGTCAAATGCAACACAAAAAGACACGTGTCATAACAAATAATAATAATAATAATAATAATAATCAATCCTTTATTAGTCCCACAATGGGGAAATTATTTCTCTGCATTTAACCCATCCCGGAGGAGCAGTGGGCTGCAATGAAGCGCCCGGGGAACAACACACCTCTAGCATGTACCGTTACACTAAAAGCTTGCATTGATGTTGTTAGGAGACAGAAGAGGAGAGGCTGCCTGGAGGTCCACGACTGTACAAATAAAGTCACAAAAACTTCCTTTTACAGTTTCTCGTTCACTTTTTAGCATCTCTTCCTTCAGTTTCTTGTCATTAATCATTTTTGTTTAACAAGTCTTTGTATCATAACAGTATCTGTTATACTCAACTATTGCACTGCATCAATCTGTTTATCTGGCTTCATCATTCCTCTGTTGCCTTTGGATACAAGAAAGAAGTGACTTCTCAACCACTGATATGGAAACAACATTTTCACATCAGCTCTTTGGCGACAGGATCCTCGTCGGGCCTGTGCTCGCTTGGCAGTGGATCACAAACGTGGACACATTTTCAAAAAACTCGAGGAGTGCTCGGTTACAAGCAGAGTTTCCACTTTTAAATGCACCAAAGTGCTTTAATCTAATCTAATCTTAGTTAGACCTCAAGAATCTTCCTCACATTAACTTTTTGAATTCCAATTACAGAAATCAGAGTTCTTTAACACTTTGGGCCCAGGATTATTTAAAGTTAAAACATCCCATGCTAGATACAGATATTTAGAGTGGGTGGTGACTGCGGATCCCAAAGTTAATACATGAGGCTGACTATAAAAGTATGTTTGCCTAACTAAAGTGGAATGCTGCCTTAAAGCAAACACTGCTCTTGTTTTTAGAATCATTTCCTGGCATACTATGGTTCATTTCTCTTTAGTGCAAAAAAACAGGAGTCAAAAGACAATTTTCCTATTGCTGCTTTTCACCGACAGGTTCAAAATAACATGTCTTTCTATTAATGTCACCTTAACTTGCTCTACATTGACTCATTGAGTTGTCCTGCAGACTGGTGTGCGTGTTTGCAACATGACTTGTACCTGTTTGTGTTTGTGACTGTGGGAACGCGTGTGTTTGTCCGGTACTATGTCGTGCTCCCATGATGAATGACATAGTAGTCATGGACGTACATCAACACAGCGACAGGCTGGCCAATAATGAGTGAGATCCACACAGCAGCGTTGCCGTAGTTTCCGTTCAGGAAACGACCCACAAACCAAGCCAGAGGAACCTGAAGAGATGAAAGTTCAGAGGTCAGAGTGTGTTTGCCTACAGCAGAGGAGAGAAAGAGATTTGTGACGAAGTGACGAAGTGAAAGCGATGGACGGTTCAATGCTTCTCACCTGAGCCATCATTCCCATAAAGGCCCACAGTCTAAACATCTTCAGAGGAACACTCACCAGGTACTGAAGAGAGAAACACAATATATCAGTCACAGAACTTTTTCTAAAAAGATATTAAAAATATGTAAAAGCTGCACAATCTTTTTACAGGCCATTTCATGAACAGACAATAAGTAAAAACTGCACGGGTTTGAGGTTGAATGAGCAGATATTTAGACTTTACCTCGTGGAAGAAGGCAGACATCAGGAAGACTGCTGTTTGAGCCAGAAACTTGTTGACTCCCATCCTCAACACCGGCTTATAGAAGTGTCTGTAACACACAAAGATACATGATTAAGCAAAGACACTCCACAAATTACACTGATCTAAAAAATCTGTCGGAAAATAGCCCCAAATAAACGGCGGTCCACACCTTTATTTCTTTTACCAATTTCTTTTGGATTTTATTTCATAAAGATGACAAAGAGAACATGAAGCCAAAATGGCGTCAATGCTGAATAAAAAAAATTGGTGCTCACCTCAGACACCACTTGTGAACTGGGATATTCCAGTTCGACCAGAAATATGTGACGGACTCAGAGTTCCTGAAATAAACAAAAGTTGCACAGTTTGAGAATTTGACTACAAGATCATTGGTTGTTCTGAATGAGGACTACATATTTAATGAATACGCTTGAATTACTGTGTGACGTGTGACACATGATCCACAATTTAGAGGATCACAGCTGAAAATATTTGGACTGAACTGTCAATTGCTGTATTATCCTTGAGATTTAATGGAACGGACTCTGAGTCAACATGTTAAAATTGTTAATGTGTGCATTGTGTATTTGTGTGCGCATGTCATTTTGTGTATTTGATGTTTATTCAACTCACCACCAGTCTTTGTAAAACTCTCTGTCTCCAAACTGTAGCAGCTCTGCCACAAAGTTCATAGAAGAGTGGAAAAACCAATAGAAGAATATCAACCATATCAGATGGTTAGGGACCTGGGAGAGGAAGAGGAGGAGGAGGAGGAGGAGGAGAAGAGGAGGGGGAGAAGAGGGTCATAGGAGATGTTAGGAGAAGTGTCTAGGTTGCTAAGGTCACACTATGGTTGCGATGTTGCTACCTCCCCTCTAATACAGACAGTTATGACCAAGGGAGAAAACCTCATAGTTCAATATGCAGGATTAAGTGGTAAAAGTGGTGTTTTTTTCATTTCATTTTATTTATTTCATTGTGAGGTTATGACAGGATAAAATTGTGTGTCCAGTGTTACTACAGAACCTCATGATACTCACAGCTAACTTTAGGAGGCGCTCTACCATCCTAGAAAAGTCCATTTCCTGTTAGAGACACAATGACAATTTCTTTATTGACACTGTTGTAAAGACAAAACAAATTCCAGTCTACGGTCGCTTGCTTCTTGCTCTCCTGAGATCCCTTCATCCTCATACACAATACAGTTTAGTAGTGTGTGTGTGTGTGTGTGTGTGTGTGTGTAGTGTGTGTGTGTGTGTGTGTGTGTGTGTGTGTGTGTGTGTGTGTGTGTGTGTACGCACCTGGAATGGTTTCATTGAGTTCTGAATGGTAGGAACCATCCACTGGAAGACACAAATGAAAATTGCTTGCATTTTTTGCGTGGAGAAAAATTGTTTAAATAGGCAAATATTTCCATGTCTTTCTGTTTAACCTTGTGTTTCAATGTGTGTGTGTGTGCAGACTGGTGTGTATTTTGAGTGCTTGTCTGTGTGATTTAAGGTGTGTTAATGTTCAACATACCTGCTGTATCAATCCCACCAACAGCTGCATGAAGAAAAGCTACAAAGAGAGCGAGTCAAAATGACAACATGTATGTTGTCATTTCATTTTCCATCTTAGTTTACACCAAGAGCAAAAACAATTAATGTTATTTGTTTTTATTCCCTCTTACCATTTCAAAAAGTCTTCTCATCAGAAAACTTTTGCGTATTCGAGGTGACCGTGGGAAGTTCAGCTGGTAGCAGAGAGTTGGAGCAAAGACAAAGTAGTACATGTCTAAAGACAAACAAAAGAAACAAAATGTTAATTTAGGATTGTTAATCATTATTTAATTTACCACAGTGAATTTTATCGCCATGCCGACACCATGGTTACCTCTGTGTGTGAGGTTGCCCGGGTAGGAGACATGAGGATGGACTGCTGAACCATTTGACTGTGCCACGGACGGACCTGAAACACAGACAAACATGAAAATGGAAATGAATTGGTACTTTAAGCTCATTTCATTGACAACCATACCAATGTGGTTTTACAAAACTTATCACATTACATTATATTTACACAACAGACAATCAGCATGTTGGAATGCAAGGATGTCTCTGTGTGTGTTTTCAGTTTATCCGAGCTCCCACAGTGAGAAGATAAAGCCGTCAAGTAGCATTTAGGATTAAAATAGCTTCAAAACACACAAAGTGATCACAGCTGTTCAACAAACACAACTTTAATCTCCGTCTGTGTGCATGACAGTTAGCCGCAAGCTGCAGTTTGTCTTGTCGCCACTAGATGGTAGTAGCAGTACAGTATTGAATTAAAAAAACCTGTGAATCCTGTGAAGTGTGCGCTGACGTCTGTGTGTTTGACTCAAATTTATTTTGTCAAGTCAGTTTTACTCTTAGTCTGATCTGTTGGCCGCTAAACTGCTCTGGAGCAACTCTGGGGTTAAGTGCCCTGCTCAAGAGCACCTCATACCTCTGTCCCAGTACAGTAGTCTACTCACATCTGGATAACATTTCTTTGACTTAATGTCTGTGTGTGTGTGTGTGTGTGTGTGTGTGTGTGTGTGTGTGTGTGTGTGTGTGTGTGTGTGTGTGTGTGTGTGTGTGTGTGTGTTTTGATATACTTACATGAGTATGATCTTGTTAATCTCTTGGCTTTTGCTTTTCTTATTTCTCGACACCACTTGTTGGTGTCTTGGTAGGAGTACAGCTTGAGAAGCAGCACTGTGTAGATTCCTAACGAGAGCACGCCACCCACTGACACACAAACAAACACACACAGGGTCATTGACTAAGAGCAATAAATGAAATGTTGGCTTTATTGGATTATTGGCTAATTAGTATTTTGTATATTATAACTTCTGACATCAGTGATGATTGAAATGCTATTTCTGATGCAGAAGACCAATGTGTTTTTTGCGCTTGTATCAAAATAAGCATTAGTTCTTATTCAAAATGCTTCATATGTCTCATAAACACACTCTAAACATGTATATATATTCAGTATGTACCTGGGGTCATGGAAGTTACAGTGAGTATAGTGGCTGCAGGGAAGATCAACAACGATGTCAGGTTAAAAATATGAAGAATCAGTCCTGTCCTTTTGGAAATGGTACCCTAGGAATGATAAATTGAAAACAGAAACGAGTCTCTGTAAAACATTTGATTTGACTGTTGATGTGCTTTCATAATTGTTTCCTTTAACCAGAAAATCACAGCTTTTTTACTGTGCAACTCAAGATATAATGGGCTTTTTACAAATAAAATATTGCATCTGTCAGAAATGTTTTAAATCAGTGTTTACCCAAACTTTTTATGGAGACACTTTTTAAAATAGCAAACCATCGCGACTACCTTCACAATAGGCTGAAAATCATGAGATTTGTTTGTAAATGAACGTTCTGACCATCTTTACTGTCATTTCTGCATCATCTTATATTATCTTAAAAAGGTAAACCAGCCATTTGAAGAGGAATGCTGGTGTTGAAAACATATACACATGTTAAATACTATATATAAATGACCAAATATATACACTTAGGCAGAGTTAACAGTCTCTTTTTTTTTTCCTCTCATCAGTTAAACAAACAGAATGTACGCTAGCCTTTCATATTGGATTCAGTGTTTTAAGAAGGCTACAATTATCAGAACAATACGAACATTCAGGCTCTTTCATGTGGTTTCAAAGGTGTACTTCAAATAAAAATGTGAAGTAAAAGACTAAGAAAGATATTCTGCTAATTTCTCTAAAGATCTTGAGCGACCCACCTGTGGGTCCAGACCCAGTCTTTGGCAATGACTGTTTTAGATCACATGTAATCTAATCTGAACCAGGAGTGATGTTCTTATCAGAGTTAAGAACAGGTATAAAGAGGCGAGGCGCTGTGACGCTGAATTCACAGTGTAGACTCCAGGATGTGTAACGCACCTCTTTCAGGCAAACATCCTTCATGGGAGATGCCTCAATGATGAATATCCATAACAAACCTCAACTCTCTTTGAAGTTTATCTAACAGCTCACCAATGTGTTTGGCAATAACCCTGAACAAAGTTATAATTCCAATGTTAGCCTTTGGAATCCAAAAAAGGTGGAGTTAAAGTTTTTCAGGAATTCGTCAACCAAGCTTAAACAAGCAAACTGAATAAATCAATTAGGCAAAATTTGCAGTGTCCACAATAGTAAAGGGAAATGTGTTGCAAGTAGGAAAATGTATGCAAATCATTGTAATGACTCACCACAGCCAGACGCCGCTCTGTGTACAAGGCTGCTAAGATGAACACATTGGACACTGGAACAAAGGACAGACAAACAACAGACTTTATTGTATTACCTTTTACAGTGTGACACCATAAAACACACAGAGAGACGGAGAAACTGGTAACTGGTGGTGAATACTTATTTTGTCAAGCATGATAGCAAGTTTCAGGTACTCTATTAGTCCAGTATTTTCTCTAAATAGCAGCATTCTATTTAATTCAGATTGATTTGTAGGCGAGTGCCCATCCCTGCCGAGGACAGCTACATTCATTCACATTTCTATTGACTTGTTTTACTGGTTGATCCCAGAAAATAGACAATGTCAGGAGCCACCCTTCTTTAGTAAATAATCAATAACAGCTGAGCTGGAATATTCAGGACAGGAACTCATGCTAACAATGCTTCTATATGCTATCACTGAGCATCTGGCTCGTTAAATCTGCTCTCACAATCTGTATCAGATCAGCCACTTGGGACCTGGCGAGACTGTAAAACATGTTTTTTTACAGTCAACAACACTGTGTGTTACAGTGATGGAGACTTATGTTTCCTGATTTCCGTACAGGGCATACAGAGACCTCCCTTGTTGTCCAATAAGATCAACTTGAACATCAACCCTGATGGTCGCAGAAGGACAAACGGCTGTGAGTCATTCAACAGCTGTTTACACGACTTTGGGACAGTAGAGTAAATGTTCCATACCAATGATGAGGCAAGCTGCTGGCCAGCTATAGGGGTCCTTCAAGAAGAGGGACACGACTTGGATCGGGTCCACCAAGATACCATACCTGGATAAGAGAAGAGAAATTATTGTTCCCACCAGTCGTCATTTAGAAATGCTTTTGTGTAGATGTGACGCTAAAAATGTTTATGTGAGGTTAAGAGTATGGCAAGAAACTTCACTCTGCTAGTAACAGTGTAATCTATGACAATTGGTTAATTAAATAATTATTGTAACCCCTAGGAAGGTCAGCTAAACTAGAAACTGTTTTATATCTAGTTTAATAGGAATGAATTAAAAATAAAATATATAATTAAAAAGTATAATTTTTCAAACACACCGTGCTGGCACTTAATATTGTCTCAATTCTTTAGAGACAAACTAACAAAGCCCTAAGTGCATGTGCTGTTGGATGTACTTCAAATGTTCCTGTTCCTATTGATTTTGGACAAAAGTGACACATTAATGTAATGTAATAATAAACAAGGGTCAGCGGTATAATCAAATGGCCGTGTGTTTCAACAGCACCTGCTTGTGTATATAATTATGGGTGTGAAGGTGCATACTCACTTTATAATGTTCTCTAAGAAGAGGCGTGCATTACTCAGCACCTGAAAGAGAGCAACAGGCAACAGGAGCTAATGAGCATAGTTCACAGCATGAAAAAGAATCATAGTTTTGTATCTGGCCATTCACTCAATCTGGCCCTTTGTTGACCCAACAATATCTTTAGCACTCTGCTATAAATCTGGCTAATAAGCTCTGCTAATGATTAGAATGCAGGTTTCCATGTGTTTGATTGTGCTTGTTGAGTGAGTAATTATTAAATACAAAAACAGGATGTTTTCTTTCAAAAACCACTGTGACAGTTGAAGCTGTTTTTTTTATTCAGAGCAACTTACAGAAAGAGCAACAAAGAGCACCATAAAATTGCATGTTCATATCTTCATGACCCATTTAAATGACTGCCTAGATAAGATCTGTTTCAAACCTAAGTTCAGCAACTTATTCCTTCTGCCATCGCACCTGATAACTGTCACACCCTGCTTCTGCCCCCTCTGTTAAATGTGTCAAGTAAAACAAGTTTATTATTATATTATGTCTTTAAGTTCAAGGTCTGAGTCCAGCTTTCACTCAGCCAGCAGTTATCTGAGCTTTCTGAGATAAAGCTATCCACCCACATATCCCTAACCCTAACCCCAGAGAGCCACAATGCATATGTATAGCATGTATACATTTTAGATAATTTATGTGGTGTGTTTAATGCAGGAGTTAGAGAGACAGTTAAGCTAATGAGGACAGTGAGCGTATGACACACGATAAGGTCATGCACTGCTGCTTATGTGGCTTGACGCCCCTCGGCCCGCTCGCCTGCCAAGACCCTGCAGCAATGTGGTTTTGATTTAACTTTGTCTTTTGTCCAAAGCAGTAACCTTCGCCTCAGTAACCTTCAGCATGGACAACAGAGGACCATCATGCAGATCATGATCCTGTGAAAGAGGCCTCTCCAGAGCATTTTAAGAAAACATTGCAAAATGTGATTTGGCAATTATTCAACATTACAAATGTGTCCTCTCTTGTCCCTGATCATAGAGAAGTCAGTGTGCAAAGTCAGATACAGAGCAACAGCCCTGGGAGATGGCAAGATTCTCTGTCTTGCTCAAAGACACTTGGGCAGGGGGTTTATTAACTGAACCCAGGCTGCCTGGTTGAAGAACTATTTCCACCCTGTGGAAGTATTTTTCTGTAATCTGTTTTATGGTCAGTAATAAAAATGTTATCTTGTTGTATGAACAATACATTTTTTTTTTATTATTTGTTGAATCAAACCTTTCAATGAATCAAAGATCAGACTATGTATGCTCTGAGTAAAGCACATGTTCTTATCTACTTCTCTTTATAGTCATTTACAATTTCCTCAGTTATAAAACACTATAGATAAGTTGTTCAAACAACAACACGTCTATATTTATCAAATAATGTCCAAGTAAATCAAAATTCACAATCTATAAACACAATTTGTATTACCTGTGAATAATCTGTATGTGTTGGATATTGTGTGAACCAGATGAAATGTGACGATATAGTTTCAGTAATGAACTTGTCTAAGCTGTATCTCAGTGTCCTGTGGATTGGAGAGACACATCAGGTATGGTAAGTTTAAAAATAGAAAGAGCTTGCGGGGTCGGCTGAACATTAGGACCCTGACATACAAAGCAAATCTGAGAGAACTGGTGCCAACAAAGACTGAACATTTTGCATTGGCCAATGTCTTCTGTTAAATGTTTTCCTTCAACACACAGCAAAGACTATTGGGGACATGCATGTATGTTCTGTAGCTAATAACTAGTCAGCAGTTTGTATTCATATGACCAAAAACATTTTAGAATACAACAACAATAACAATAAAACAAACTAGTCATTTACACTTATGTGACCGTTTTAAAAGCCTTGGTGCAAAGTAACTAATTGAGTGTGATAATAAATCAGCAGCTGGCTCTTTGTGGTCATGTAAGCTGTTCACATCATCTGTTTGGCTGCACATCAGAGGGAACAATGATGAAAACCAGCTGAAGCATCAACTGTTTGTATCACATCCCAGAATGATTTTGCTTGACAAGGATCAAAAAAGTGTCATGCCAAATATCTTCAACGTCTGTCTAAGTCCTCATATCATCCAGGCCCACTGAACAAGGTAGAGCATCTTAAAACAAAATGTCTTTGTTGGTTCACTAGCACAAAGTTGTTTTTAGCACCAAACTTAATCTGCTTAAAATAGTGTATGTGTCTTGTCTTTGAGAGGTATAGATCTTGAAATGTATTCATCCTCCAAACTACTGGAGAAAGTCATGTTCAACAAGAATATTCTGATATCAAAAACCAACATGAACACTTCCTTCACAAGCACTTTACAAGAATTTAAAGAAGAAGTTTAGCTGTTTCGGAAGGCAACTAGTGAATTTATAAATTATCTTTGGGCCGACAACCTATATTTTAAGGTTTGTGAATGAATTAAATTAGTAATATTTTGAAAACACTTTAACTTCAATATTAAAAATAGAAAATGAAGGAAGCATAACAACAAATCTAATGTCTCATCTGTAGAAACATGTGCTCCTGCAGCTGACATTTTAGGCATTTAGCCGAGGTCCTGGTTATTGGGGACAAATTACACAACTAAACACACACACACACACACACAACACACACACACACACACACACACACACACACACACACACACACACACACACACACACACACACACACACACACAAACACACAAACACAAACACAAACACAAACACAAACACACAATCACGACTTTGCGGTCCCACTTCACACTCTTACAGCCTAATCCTGAAGGCTTCCTAAAAACGGTCTGATCTGAACCAAGTGATGCTTTCCCTGGTAACCAAAAAGTACAGGACGTGGTCTTCATAAATTAATCCTGTCACAGAAGTGCAAAAATAGGCCTGATTTGAATAAACAAAAAACTGAAATACTTACACTCACAAATTTATATAATGTACACAAACGCAGGGACAGGGAATAACCCTTGTGCTTGCGATCATGCAACTACATATCCACATATGCAAAGAATGCACGTGTGTGCACATAGATAGAAACTAAAAACTAAACATGCATTTCAATTTTATTAGGATTATGGATAACTGGATATTTGTATCCTCCACGCTATCAAAATACTAACATTGGTTGAATATTGAGAAGCTTTGCAGGGCAGCTTCAGAGACGCACACAATTCAATCAGCAACTGGAACAGAGCAGAAAGTTCCTGTTGGCTTGTTTTAACAAGAGCTCCTGCTTATTCAATTTCTTGTCATATGGAGTGCTTGTCTCATATTTTTGCAACCAGCTTTTGTTGCTGCTTTCAAGTTATTCTTATCAGTTTATCCTAGCAAGCTTAAGCTATAGAAGTATAAACTGTCATGCACACTGACTCTTTTTCAGAGCTATAAATAAAAATGTCCCTGCAAGAAGATTAATTTTTTGGGTTAATGTTTTATTCTAGAATTTTAGTATGAGCAACAACTTTATTGGCTAAGCGAGCACACTAACTCCACTTCAAGCAGAAGATAGTGTCAGTGAATATCCATCAGGCAAGTAAGGGATGTTATTATTTATTATTATAACATGTGACTTTTTAAGGATTTAAAATAAACCATATAATGCTGATGGATATGGGTCAAATCAAAGAAGACACTAAAATTCCAACATTTTTTACAAGTTTTAACAGATGCTCCATACTTTGCACCCCATAATAATCTCTCTCCTGAAATTTAGGGATGATCCCTCCATTCATATTCATCATGGTCCACCATGGTGGGTGATCCACGTATGAACTGTCACTTTAATCCTTAGGATGTGGACTGCAGGTGTATCAGAACCCCCTAAATGCAAGTACAGCTAACAGAAAGTCTACTTCTGATAAGAGGGAAAGGTCAACATTTAAAGCAAACTCACTGAGATTAACATGTAACTAATAAACCTTCTTAATCAACATTGTAGAAATGAGAAACAAGTGCAGGAAATGACAACCGGGCCACGAGGGAGTAACTGTGCATGGCGGAAAATCTACTCAGGAGAGATAACCAAAAAACAACTTATCAGACTTCTCGCACGACAACTCAAACAGACATGTGTCACAGAAAGTCACTGAGAAGGGCCCAACTCAAAATCCCAGGAGGATGTGTCCTGTACATGTGTGGGCTGGCACTTCTGCTTTTCTTCTTAAAGCAACCACCAAAATCACTCGTGTAGCAACATGTGCTACAGGACTTAGCAGCTTTATATGCAGTATATGTTTTTGTGTGTGTGAGTGACAGTGAAAAACAAAGACTGGGATATGCAACTGGTTAGGAATGATGCCTCTTTAAAAATGATTAAAATGCAAGTTATGTTTCCATCAAGTAGTTATGAGTCATTGTCCTTTGTGGAAGTCACAGTACATTTTCAGATCTGAATAGACACGTAATTCAACTCACCAGCATGACAACACACCAGTTGAGGATTCCTCTGTAGTTGCTGTAGCCACTGGCTGAACTTAAGAGAGACTCCTGGAGGACATGACAGCTGCATGGAAACACAGAGTCAACAGTTTTATTGATGATTCTTAGGGCTCATCAAGCTCTTTACATTTCTTCCTGTCAGTTTATCTCCACAAGCTCAGGGATAAAATCATTGGCTACATCACTCAAGTGGCTCTCAAACCTCTGTTAAGGAAACATTCAACTGCATCTTCAAATTAAACATGACGAGAAATATTATTGTACAATTATTTTTGAAAGAGGCAGTATAATTCAAACTGAGAACTCATCGTGACTCATTGTTAGGCCCAAATGATTTAGAGTGTGTGGGGGTGTACGAAGCAATTAACATGTACTAATTTGACATTACAGTGTTGAGGACGCCCTGTGAAGCATGAATTCACATTTTTGTGAAATTTAGTATGTCTTACTGCTTGTTTTTGTCTTTGGTTTGGTTGACACCTTTTCTTTCCTAGCTGTAAAGCACTTAGTAATTCTGCAGTAACTTTCAAATTATTTATGTCTTATGGACTGGTATTTTGTTGTATTTAGTAATGTAGCAGCACTGTGATTATTTGAAATGAAAATCGTTGAGATATTAAAATAAATTATTTTCAGTTTCTACTGGGTCTTATATGAACTAATTATATCCAGTAGTCTAATGTTAAGTCCTACAACTGCACCACACAATGAAAGAGTTGTATGTATGTAGGTTAAAGGTTTTGACCCAATGCCAAAAGAGCATTGGGAAAACTTAGGCTGTCATCAGGCAATAACTTTTGCCTTGGCCAAAATGTGACAGATGGACAGCAGAGGTGAGATGAAAGATAAAGGAGAAGGAGAATGAAGTAAAGAACATACATTAAGAGGGACGGAGAGTTTGAAAAAAGTAAGAGGAGAAGAGTGGGTGGTGGAGAAGCAGAGGTGCAAGTACAAAGAGTAGAGAAACAGGATATAGAGAGATAAGGTAAGGGGATAATTCAGTATTTAAGAGAGAAAGGTGGACAATGAAGATGAGGTGAAGAGACAGTGGTGGTTTGAAGTGAAGTAGTGAAGGAAATGAGCACATATAGAGAAGAAAGAGTAGACAAATGAGTTCTTCTGCTGGCAATACAAGGCCGGCAGAAGAACGTGCTGACAGACAGGTAGTCAGCATGCACAGGATTGCAAAAGCACATGCCATTGTTGATTCACAGTTGCTGTAAATCAGGAATACCCTGGACAAGACTGGAATACAAGTATTACAATCACTTTATTTTAGCATTCTAGTGTTGCAGTTTCCTCTTTGTGCCCTTACGATTTAAACCTTTTATCTTTAAGTTCAAGTGTGAATAAAACACCGGCCAGACTCTTGGCAGCTTACAACAATAGGTAGAGTTGGCTTCAAAGGTGAAGACATATCTGGGGAAGTGGGCGTGTCACCATAAAATATTTAGGGTAAGGGTCAGGCTATTATGTCTCCTCTCACAATGTCTGTTTTCACTCATACCTACCCAATCTCCCGCCATATATCAGTCTTATATCTAGCCCCTTCTCTCTTTTACAAAGTAAAAGTACATGTAAAGCAAGGCTCCTGAAATGATACCTATACGTTACACGTAAAAATACAAATGCTTGGTTAAATCAATTGTGACCAACAGCATTTGTTTTTTTAATATTTATTTTTGTCCTTGTAGCAGTGACATGTCTATGCAAAGCAGGCTGTACACCATCAAGGGACATAACTGCTAAATGACTGTAATAACTGTATTAACCAATCTGTCATGTTTGGGCTTAATCTCTACACCAGCTTGATATTCAGACAAAATTACAATTCTTACTCAAAGCCTAAAAAGTCTATTTTTGTGCTTGGGCCAAATAAATACAAGTAACTCTAAAGTGTGGGGATAAAGTTGGCTTTTATTCAAAAGAAAGGTGTTGGACATGGGAGATTAATTTCCAATCCCCCGGGTAAAGTTAACTTCAAGCCTGTTTAATAGAATTATGCAGTCATGGGTGACAGCACTATAACTCACCTCTTCAAGAAGTACTACCATCAAGAAGCCTTCCTCGTAGCACGTATTGCATTCGTATTAGTTTGTTGCACTTATTGTTTTCGTAGTAATTTGTTTCTGCACTATACTTTTGCTCTGGTTTATGCTTTAAGATGCTTGTTTAAGAAAGGAGATGCACTTATGACTTCTGGTGACTAGTAGTTCTCTTGAATACCTATGTTGAATACACTTATTGTAAGTCGCTTTGGATAAAAGCGTCTGCTAAATGACTGTAATGTAATATATATATATATATATATATATTATTATGATTATTATTATATATACAGTCTATGATGCTACGGGACATTTAGGTGGCCCCTTTTGAGCCCCATTTGATCATATCTGACAAACGTCTAGCCCCCAGTGAAAAGGTTTCATACAGATGTGTCACATCTGTCTAACTGACACCACTTCCTGTCCTGTCAGTTACCGTTACCGTTACCGTTAGTTACTTTGCGTACGTGACGTTCGAACGTCTTTGAAATCCGACGGTTGACGTTACCTGAGCCTCTGGTTGAAGTCCTCCTCCACACTCCTCTGTCTCCTCGGGCTGCCGGGGGGCTGCTGCTGCTCCGACGTCCCCATCTGTCTGTCCATCTTCCCGTTTTTACTCGCATGCCTGGACACCTCTTTTGTTTTGGTGTCAGCGGCATGATGTGGGGCTTTCCCCCCGGCATCGTGCCACTTGTTCCCGTTGGCTTGTTTCACCGCGGCGGCTCCGCTGCCTCCGCCGGAGATGGTCGTCCTCCTCCGGCGGGTTACGGGCCCTCTCATCTCGGCTCTATCGCTCATTTCAGCGGCTCCCGTCACGCAGCTGTTACCTGCCTGACACCGCTGGTCAACCTGCGGTCACCTGATTCTTTGTTTCCATCCGTAGGGGTTACATCCAGAGCTAATAGACGAAAAAGTCCCAAATCGTGTGAACGCTGGTGGTTAAGATGCGTTTCATCACCACAGCAGCTCCGGCTGCGAGTGTCATTTAGGTTGCCAGGTCTGTGTTTTTAACTGACATCCCCCTATGAAGCCGACAGAGCCGATGTCCCAATCCACTTCCGGTTTGGCTGATTGACAAATAAGTGAAATGCACTGGGTGATAGTGGCACGTATCTCTGTAAAAGTTTAACTCTCTGCCACAACAGAGATACAGAAAGATATGATACATTATTCTATTACCCTTCAACAACTACGGGCCACACAATCCTTTGACAGGCTAATATACGTATATGTATAGTTTATTCTTCTGTTATTGCTATTTTGTTTTTTTAATCTATCTATTTTTTTGTTTTATTATCTATTCATTGCTAAATTAAACCGAACAAGTTAAATATGTATACATTTTTTGTTGAAGTTACGTAGAGACAATTCTCAACACAAACTCCACCAATCACTGAATTAGAATCAGATTGTGTTGTTGCCAATAGTATGAATACATAAAGTAGAGAATGATGACCTATGTCAACCCCATCCATTAGTCCAATATACTCTGAAGCAATTCTTTTGCAATATGTGTTCCCTCTGGAATCAAACCTAATCCAGCTTTGGCCTTCTTGCAGTCTGGAGAGGAAAGTATGTGTGAAATATGTGTGTTAGAGTCAGGGCCATAGGCAGGGTTTAGATTTGCCACAGTAAACAGTTTGTATGCAACCAAGCGCTATGAGAGGAAACACTCAGGGCAGGGTGGGGCAGCTGTACCGCTTCTATATGTCCTTAAATGACCTAATATCCAGGAAACTAGGAATTCTGCATGTGCTCAAAAGTGTTACTATATTTTATTTATTCTGGTTAAATTTTTTTGTATTTTTTCACACTTAAAGAGAGAGAGAAAAATAAAAAGTAGAGCACACAATATATGCACTATTGTCCATGTTATCATAATAACATAGTATTATTTATTGTCCATACTAAAATTCCAGTTTCTCTAACAGTTGCTACGTGGAGCTTTACTGTCGCCTTGTGGAAAAGGTGAACATATTCAGAGCAAGTGTCACTAAGCACATTTCAATCGAGCGATGACTATCACAGCACACTATGGCTCAAATATCAGGACTACAAAACTACAATCAAGTCACCTTGCGGTGCGCAGTGAAGGGGGAGCCAATCGCATTCGTGCACTGTGTCACGTGTCGTTTCTGCCCAATCAGAGCGTAGCAGGATGATCGCAAGTTGGGTTGAGTCTTTTAGGGACAGCTGTTGAGAGAACCCTTCACGTTCAGCCAAAGATCGTCCCTGTTTTCACCTGTTTGGAGACATAGTGTGTATTTGTTGACTTGCCTATGGCACAACACAAACTTCGTCATTGGGTAATCCGCGTTTAAAGGGATGAAAAGGCTTAAGAGGAAGAAACAAAACGCAGGAGTTGGGGTGAATGGGAATGGATCTGTCACGAAAGGTAAGCCAGCCAACAAATAGCGAGGTAACTTGTTTAATAAACGCACACTTATATAAATACTGAGTCACACAAAGCTAGTTCTAACATTACAACGAGGCTGCATATATAACGTTGACTATATCCATCTACTGTACGTGTAGCCGACAGACAGAAACCTGAAACTTGACCTGAAAAGCCAGTGAAGTTAATACTATTACTGCAGCCAGCTGACACAAACTACAATATACGAATCACGAGTGGGCCATTGTTGTCCTAACATATCTAACCGCCGATTGTCCTTTAGATACATTTGTGTCAAAGTAAACATTAGCTAGGCCACTTATCTGCCAGTGGTGCCTGCGTGGCAGCCTGTCAGCCGACTTGGACCATTTAGAAAGTTGCAGCTGTTTGCCAGACAGAAGAAGATGGACATGATTATGTCAGTATTCACTGTAACAAAAGGTTTGAAATAGACAAACGCACAAAAGAACTCAACACTGGGTTTTTGGTTTTACCCTCCAAGTCATTCAAAAACACTTATACCTTATTTTGAATTTGATCTAAACTCACTGCTTAGCACTTTCACAACTATGGTCATCTTTATGACTCATCATTGTGATCAGGCATCATAATGGCATTGTTTTCATGAAAGATTAGTCAGGGTGTTAGTCAAAATAATCATTCAATAGGTAGGAAGCGCCTCAAGTTTTACCTGTCTTCCAATAATGTTAAGCAGAAAAAAATATCCTTTTAAAAGTCATACTTGAATTAAAACAGGTACATTTTACTGTTAATCTGTTGCAACACATCTATTAATTGTGTGTTGATTATTTTATCCCAACCCTACAAGCTGTTTTTGTATACGTGTGTCTAACGCCATGCCCAATCTCTCTCCTTCCTGATGTCTTTCTTCTCCTTTTATCATTCTCTCTCTCCACATCTTTCTATCTCTCATCCTTTTCCCCTTTACCTTTCTTTTCCTCTCTATGTGTCCCCGTCCATCTTTTTCGCTGTTTGCCCTTTACATTATCTCCGCACTGTCTCTCTGTCATTCCTGTGTTTCCTTTCTCTCTTCATCCATTCCTCTGTCTTTCTTTTACAGAACCAGATTGTGGGAGGAAACAGAAGCTGGCTGAGATCCATCAGGCTTTGATCAGGTTACTATGATAATCAGTACTACAGTTTGCTTGTTAAGGTTTCCTTCTCTTCCTGCTGTCCTGTCATCCAGGATTAATTAATTTTAATTTATCACATTTTCTGTCAAAACACCCTCTGGGATGCTGTTATGTTTTTTTTTTTTTAAGTATTCCTCATCAAATTTGCTAACTTGGTACTAATTAGACCCTTTGATTTTTTGATGAAGAATGTCTGAGAGTGCGTTCTAATGATGAAATATAACAGAATTTGTCTTTTAAACACCTGAACAGTGAAGGAACTCAAGACACTGGGTGTTAAGTTTTGCCCAGTAGATACAAGGTTCTCACCCGATGGCAGCTTTCTTTTAAAATGTGCCTCGACATGCCTGTATTTCTAGAAATCTAGAAAGTTATGAGAGGTTCATTATACAAAATGCCTCTATTAGCACAAGAGCAAAGGGCCACAGGATGTGTTTTCCCAAGTGGGATTGAGCCTCCCTCTGCTGCTCACTGTTCCACAATTAGATGGTATGCATTTATCCCTAGACAGTGACCTTCATCGCACTCCCTGCTAAGCTAATTTCACACATGAAGATTACTCACATGTGCCCAGTGGAATAGTTTGATGAGGATCATGAAGTCTTTAGTGTCAGGAGGCATGTGGGACTTGACAGGGAAATGGCACATGAAAGCACATGCAGGACTGAGGCTGATTTTTGTGAATTCACTTTTAATTGCACAAAAACAAATCAACACTTTTCTTTTGTCCATTCATTTTTGATATGTGGACACACATCCTACATCATGCTGTCATCCAAATTCTGTCGTTAGAATACCAGCCAAGTTTTATACTGGCTTTGCGCTGCATATGCATCAATTTCAACAAGTAACTTAGTGTATTATTACTTATTATTACTGTGGTTAAGTGTGTGTGTGTGCATGTATGTATGTATGTATGTATGTATGTATGTATGTATGTATGTATGTATGTATGTATGTATGTATGTATGTATGTATGTATATATATATATATATATATATATATATACATACTAATGCACTACAATAAAGAGATTTACATTTAATTCCTGAAGTAAGTTCGTTTGTAAAGTTGATATTATTAAGAGCCATTAACTCAAAACCATCACCTGTTTTAAGAATATTTTTTTAAGACTTGTTAATGTGAATATTTTGCTGTTTGGCTCTAAAGTAGTGCATCCCACTGACCCATGTCCTATTCTGACTTGTGCATTCGCAGTGATCCAGTGGACATTGAGACCCTGAGGACAGCTGCAGCCAGTAAGGGAGGACTGCTCACTGATGAACTCAGGAGGAAAGTCTGGCCCAAACTACTGAACATCAATGTGTACGATCTACCACATAAACCTGGTTAGTGATTGATGCTAATATTTAATGGGTTGATGGATGCTTCACAATACTACAAAATACTGTTACTAGTACTAATGCTGACAACAATACAATAATAATTACATTGCGTATGGTGTAGGTCGAGATGTGAGGGAGAACCACAAGGACTACAACCAAGTAGTCCTGGATGTCAGGAGGTCCATGAAGCGGTTCCCTAAAGGTCTGTGTTCTGTGTGTGTATGTGTGTGTGTTGGTGTGTGCCTTTGTTATTTCTAAAGATGACAGCATAGCTCACCGTGACATTTATCTACCTGTACTTCTGTTCTAACAGCAATATGCAGATATCTGGAAAGGCTTAATGATTAATGAACTGAGTAAAATCTGCAACAGGGTCAGATTCTTATTCATCTGAGAAGCTGTCAGATCCATCTCACTTAAATGTGGTTTTGACTTCATAATCTTTTCTGTCAAGAAGAAGCAAACAATTTTCAGAAAAACATTAATTGAAAAAAGCAGCAGGGAATGAGGGAAAGCTGGATTTACAACATTAGAGCCTCAGTTTTGTTGATCTCTGTCTGTATACTACAGTAAGCTTCTCCACACATGCTGAATTGTATGTCATTTTGCCAGTAAAAGGTGCAAGAAAAGTAAGAATTATGTTATTTTGGGAAGTTAAACTAGATGTATTATGCAAATAGTGTGCAAAGGATTGATGTGTTCCTTTTCATACCACAACTGGGCAGTGTTTGGTTTTGTGTAAAACCCTGGTTATAAGCACCCGGGCCAGAACTTCTGTCAACCTATTTAGAACAGCGACAATCACAAGCATTTTCTAGGTTTAATTTTTTTCCATTAAGATTACATTTTCCTCTAATTCAGGTATGCCAGCCACAGAGAGAGCTGTGCTTCAGGAGCAGCTGATTGACATCATACTGGAGGTTTTGAAACGCACCCCTCAGCTCCATTACTACCAAGGCTACCATGATGTGGCCGTCACTCTGCTGCTGGTAGTCGGGGAGCGGATGGCCATTGCCATGCTGGACACTCTGTCCAACCACCATCTCAGGTTATTTTTATTTTTTTTCTCTTATGAACCATTTATCTAGGCATTTCAGTGAAGTTAAACACACTTATTTTTTTATTTTTTTTACTGACTATTTTCTCTGTCTGTAGGGATTTCATGGATCCGACCATGGACAGCACCAAACACATTTTAAACTACTTGATGCCTATATTGGAACAAGTTGATACCGAACTACATGACTTCATGATCAGGTAAACATTCACACGCACGTAATCAGATTACAAAAAATAAGTAGCTATAAAACAGCCCAGTTTATAGTTAGCCTACATTGTCAAGGATTACTTGATTACATTTTTGATTATATTTATGCCTGCATGTTTTTGTGTCAAAACGTAATTTGATTTGACCAATTGTAAATAAAGAATATGTTCGTATATAATAAGTTAGTCCGCTCAGGGTGACAGGTTTGTTATTGTTGATTTAACTAAAATGTGTTCTTGTCTAACTGTTGAGTTATGGATAATGGAGCTTTTATTACATTTTTTTACATTAAAAATGAAAAAGAGCATTTTGAGTAAGTGCTCCTCTTGCGTTACAAGAGCAAAGTCCCCTGTTTGTGGCCTTTGATCAAAAAACACCGGCAACAAAAAAGTACACAAAACAAACAGCATTTTACATGTTGTACAATACACACAGTACCCTTAGGTTATTATAAAGGTAATTTGATTTGACCAACTGTAATAGCTGAAAATGCGAAATGCATTTTATTTGCATTCAAAATGCTTTGAGATCAAACTTTGCGTCCACTTTTTTTATATAAAGTGCAATATTTTCAATTTTGGACTTTGAAGTAATACAAAAGTAATTGTAGGCATTCAGATTATATCACATTTTTTTGTTTTACAATGGTTTTGTTGCTAATTACAAAAAATTGCCATGTAATTTGTGTTCAGTAACTGACTACATTTCAAAGTATTATTTATTTAAAGTCGCTTTTGACGTAATGTAAATAAAATCCACTAGAGGGCACTAAAGTGATAATTTTCACCTGTGAGCTTCACAGAGACAAATATTCCAGTGTTTTGTTTATGATTTTGAAGCTCAATTGAAAATGCTTCAGTAGTTGGTCTCATTGGGGAGTTACTGTGTCAGATGGTCCAACAGCTGTTTCAGAGTCTTTTCTGCCCCACTAAGGTGTGCACCACATTTACCTTTATTTGTGAAATGTAATCATCCAGAAAAGTGATTCATGATCTTTTTGCAGTTTATTGAAGCAACAACAAGAAATAATTGTATGGTACAACTGGTAACTGTTAGTGAATCTTGGTGTGTGTGTGTGTGTGTGTGTAGTGAGGACTGGGATTTGGGATGTTTCTGAGTGAATAAATTGTCCTCAAGGTATTTGGATAGTGTGCTCGCCTGTGTGTGTCTGTAGTGCCTTTGCTGTCTTGTTGCCCGTTCATAATTGATGCTGTGCAAATTACCCATCTCTACTCCAATACAAGCTCACACAAACAGAAAAAGCACAAAAAACAAGACGTTTCACTCGCAGAAAAAGCAGAAGGATAAACAACACCCGACTTCAAAGTTTGGAACGCTCTTTTGTTTGTGAGCACTTCCTCTTCCCGTTACCTGGCTTCTTATCTTTTCCTCCTTTCTTCTTTCCCTTTTCTCTCCTTTCGACTCCTTTTGATCTCTCTTATGCCCCCTTGGTCTCTGCCCTTTGCTCCCTCTCTCTACCCCTCCCCCTGTCCATCACTCCACCCACTCCTTTTCACTTGTCACTCTCTTCCCCTTTTACTTGTTCTTCTTCCTCCCTGAATGTTCCTATCTAATATTTATCAACAACCTCTAAGAGTATCCAATTTACTTGAGACTCTGTCAGAAATAACTGTCTATGTATGTCTGCAAACAACAAAGAAAGACAGGGGAAGCGTGTAGGAGGGTTATAAACAGTATGTGAAGGTAAATTAAATGTATTTTTCTTTAAAATTCATGAGACCACATCTTTAGAAATGGCTGTGGTCACAAGAAAATCTTCCAAACGAATGATTCATGACTCTTGGATAAGTCAGACTATTGCAATTTAGTTTACAAATCAAAGAAAGTGCTGCTCATGTTGTATGATGTCCTCTGCAGGTGCTTTGTCAAGTCTGAGAAAATAACCCCTGTGCTGTCATTCAGGTTATCTTAGGTTCACCTTAGAGGCTAAAACCTTATTAAGACAAGCTTAAATGGTTTAAGATCATTATTTCTGTATTCTTTGTCTCGTGAGAACCTGTAGAACTTTTTATTGGCTAAGATTAGCCGGATAATACCAGTTCTTTTTATTTTTTTATTTTACCCCACTGACTAAGAACTGCTTGTACTGTACAGTACTTCACACCACCAGGTGTACCATTAGTTTTCAAAGTAATTTCCTGCCTTCCATGAGGCCATTGGTTTCCATTAATTTCTATTAGAGTATGAAAGTCAACTCGGAGAGATTTGCACTGTGATAGATTGTGATGTGATGAAACCACTAGCTGACTATAAGAAAGGAAAAACGTGTAATCTGCTCATATGTTTTCACATTATTCCTAAACTGTATTTTTTTTATTTAATAACTGCATTTCCTTTTAAATACTGTTCTTGTAAAAAATATTTTTTTTCTTAGTTAGTTTGTAACTCACTGCTGCTTATCTTGGCCAAGACACTCTTGTGAAGGAGATTGTGAATCTCAGTTAAGATTTTCTGGTTAGATCAAAAATTGTGACATTTAAAGTCTGGTCTGTTTGTTCCTCTGTCTGTCTATGTTTACATCCCTTTATATGTTTTGGCATTTCTTACAGGTCGGAGGTGGGAACCATCTTCGCACTGTCCTGGCTCATCACATGGTACGGCCACGTGCTGTCAGACTTCAAACACACCATGAGACTCTACGACTTCTTCCTGGCCTCGCACCCGCTGATGCCCATCTACCTCGCCGCTACGGTAAGACGTCATAGCAGCCAACAGGAAATGAACTAAAAGGCAGCGCCTCTGTTTTGTCAGTAATCCAGGGTGCTCACATGTGAATACATGCTGACACACACACACACACACACACACACACACACACACACACACACACACACACACACACACACACACACACACACACACACACACTCATATACTCGTGCATACAGTGACGCAGAGTACTGTGAAGTCACTAGACTAGTTAATTAGATACCACCTAATGAACAGATGAGAGAGTGAAAGAGGAGGTATAGCGGGAGAGATAAAAGAGGAAAGAGAGGGAGAAGGACGAGGACTTCATCAGGAAACAGAACGACAAGGAGAGCTGACTGATGTTTGACTGAGGAGGAGAAACAGATTACAGAGGAAAAACATTTTTATACTTGGGACTTTTTCCCCCTTGTTTTGGCAGAAATGTTTACTGCTGGATGTTTATGTGCAGGTGTGTTTGTGTAAAGAATTTTATTTTGTGGATCTTGTTTTTAGTGGTTTTATTTGAGTGTGAATAGGCCTTTTTAAACAGAAACAGTTTTGTGCATGTTGATTAGTGTGTGCAGTTGTGCACATTTTGCTTGTTGGTAGTTGAGGATGTTTTTGTATTTCTGTGTGTGTGTGTGTGTGTGTGTGTGTGTGTGTGTGTGTGTGTGTGTGTGTGTGTGTGTGTGTGTGTGTGTGTGTGTGTGTGTGTGTGTGTGTGTGTGTGTGTGTGTGTGTGTGTGTGTGTGTGTGGGGGCTGGGCAGAGGGAGAGTTCTGTTTGAAGTGTGTGAAACAACAAAGCAGAATGTAGTTCATGTTTCCTCCAAGGCTGAGAACAGCGCTCAGCATGGGGGGTTAACTCTTTATCTGCCTTTTCCACTGCTGATTGCTCATTCTGCCTCACTAGTATCACTGAAGATACCCAGTGAACTGTATGTAGAATCTAATCACAGCTTTGGTGTGGTTTAACCCCTCCTCTCCTCCTCAGATTGTGTTGCACAGAGAGAAGCAGGTGAAGAAGACAGAGTGTGACATGGCCATGGTCCACCACCTCCTCTCACGCATCCCCCAGGACCTCCCATACGAACTTCTGATTGACCAAGCCCAGGACCTGTTCGACCAATACCCTCCGTCTCTACTGGCCAAGCGGGCAGCGCTGCAGTCTCGCAAGAGGTTAGGGGACAAGAACTGAAACAAAAAATGGCTAATAATAATAATTATATTACTACTATACATCCACATTAGATGAATGATAGCTGAATGAGGTGTCATGCAAGGTCAAATAGTTTGTCTTAGGATAGAAGGTGTTAAGCCCTCTGTGCTTTATAAATCAAATATACTTGTTGCATGTGGCCTAAGCAAGAAGGCAAAACATACTCAAACTGTTGTGCATCTAGGGCTGCAAATAATGATTATATTCACCATACTTTAATCAGTGAATGATTATGTATTTAAGATTACATATGTTTTTAAATGTTTTGCCTTTTATTGGACTAAATGTGTAGAGGCAGACTGGAAACGGAGAGAGAGAGAGAGGGGGCGTATGGTTTGCAACAAAGGCTTGGAATCCAACCAGGGATTTTATGGTTAGATGGCATGCAGCAAACCATTCAGCAAAATGATTCGATACAGTAAATCCTATTATGATTAATGAATCAAATGATTAGTCTACAAAACAGTAGTGCTTCACTTTATGTTCTCAATAATTTCATCAAAACATGTAACACGAATATATAAGTTTAATGTTTTATAGAAATAATTTGGGGTTGTGTGTGTGTGTGTGTGTGTGTGTGTGTGTGTGTGTGTGTGTGTGTGTGTGTGTGTGTGTGTGTGTGTGTGTGTGTGTGTGTGTGTGTGTGTGTGTGTGTGTGTGTGTGTGTGTGTGTGTGTGTGTGTGTGTGTGTGTGAACATTCTCCCAGTGTATCCATAGTTCTTCAATCAGTCTCGCTCTCTTGGTCCTTCGGTGTAACTAACAGTCATTGTTCAGGAGAGGAAGTGGCATCACTGACACAAGGCCTTGACTAAAAGATGTCCCATAATGCATTACTCCCATAGCTTCCTATATACAAGAGATACTGAGCTGGCAGATCTCTCAAATTCCCCTCACCTGTCTTTATCCATCAGTTGATCCTTCAACTCATCATTTCATTCCAGCTGTCCATGCTAACCTTAGACCTGACTGTGCTCTCCATCACCTCCTAACTCTCCGTTCCTCTTCCCATCCTTCTCTTCCTCCGTTTTCTTTCCCCAGTCTGTCCATTAGCACCTTCCAGGCGTTTCAGTCCTCCACCCTCCACCAGAGGCCTGACTCTGTTCTCCAACGCCTCACCAAGGCCCAGGGCTCCAGCAACTCCAGACACGGTAAAAATAGTAACTGTAATCTTATTACTGACTGAAGAAGGACTGCATACATACAGACAGTACAGACCCACGTGCAGATGAGTGAAGTAAAAGGGAAATGTAGTTCGATGCTCTTTGAAGTTTTGGGGAAAAAAAGATTATCGACTTTGAAATTGTAAGAACAAACATTTCGACGCAAATATAAAAAATTGTTTGATGGATCTACAGCTCCTAATTTTGGGGGAACACAACTCTTCAGAACAAGGCAATAAATATGTCATCCCCCACAAATGCTGCCCCCCTTTGGGCCAATCAATAACAAGTAAACAAATGATGTAGCACCCCCATCAGACCAATCAAGTGCAACTTAAGATATGCCAGGACGGAACAAATAGATGCTTTATTACCATTGGTTTTGTGAAAATCTGATCAGTGGCGTCTGAGATATTGTCTGTGACGTACAGGCAATCAAAAATATGCTTTAACATTCCCCTCGGGCAAAACGATGCAATATTGAAATTGATGCACATTATTCCCTGCAGTTTCATAAAAATTCAATTAGCAGCCTCCAACATGAAGTGCATAACGGACAGAAAGAGCACCTCCTGATTTCACAGTGGAAGACAAGGAATGGGAGTCAGTTAGAGACAACCTGCTGTCTAAATGTTAAACAAGTGATGAATGTTGGCTGATGGGGGAAGCCAAACTTTAAGTGGAGTTCATAACTATTTTGGGCCTCTAGTTAATTAAAGTGAGAGTACTGCTGAGAAGAGATCATGGAGCAGAACTGGTTGTTTAATACTTTTGCCTCCTCCTTGTCTCAACTCCTTCTGTTTCGACATCCCTTTATCCCCCTTTTTTTGTTTTTTAAATCCCAGTAACAAAATGCAGCTTGATCCTCCCTTTGGTTCAGCCTCCAGTATTATGACTCCTCGTGACCTCTCCTTGTGTCCGCTCCTCACAGTCTGACCCCTCCTCCTTGTTCTGTGCTCGTAGCCCCTCACCACTCAGGTCAGGAAGCAGCTTTGCCCCGAGACCGAGTCCAGCTGTGGGGGAAGGGGAACAGGATGGTGAAGATGGCGGTGTGGGGGCTGTCGGCTACGCTCGGGGCGGCCGTGTTCGCCGTGGCTCAGACGGCTATGGACTGGGGACCCGAGGTGTTACTGCAACTGTTCTGATGTGGCGGTGGGGATTTAGAGTGTTAGACACACACACTTACACATGGTGACAGCAGACACACATCTGCTCCTGAACAATAAACAAACTTACACAGACAGACATAGACGTCGAAGACTTGAAGGGCTTCTCCCCTGCTGAGAGGAGACCCTGCAGAAAAGCAGGAATAGGTCAGTCATCTTGGAGCCAAACAGGCTGTTGCTACACAACCATTATGAACATATGTAAGCCACGAGCCAGCCTCGGGATGTGTATGCATGTGTGTGAGTGGATGCATGTGTGTTTGCATGTGTGTGAGCTAGTATCCCAAAACTCATACCACATGTAAGCAAGGATGGGTAACTGAATGACCCTCTGACCTTTTGGGCCCCTGGGCTAGAGCTTCTGTGTGGAGTTACTGCTAACATTTCTTTTTTAAATCATCATACAACCACAAAGAGACCAAAAACCACTTCAGACTTGCAAAATACCAAAGAGAGACGTGAACCCGTGGTTTGCAGTCGTTTTGTGTTTCTCTGTGTGGGGCATCTCCTCCTATGTTGGAGGTGTGGCGGGCTTTAACATGTTTTTGCCCAGGGGCCCCTTGTATAATTATCCATCCATGCATGTGAGACACACGCTGTTTCAGGCTGTTGCTCTCACCATACCATTGGTGTAACATTTTACACGTGTCTCTGTGCGTTTGCTGATTATTCTGCTGATAAGTCGTTTTGAGACTGTCATGCTTGTTTCACCGTACTTCTGTTGATGGTGTTTTAGTGCGCTTGTTGGATCTGCAGCCGTATCTGAGAGCTAAAAGTGCCCGTAGCCAGCGCGATGACACACGAATACAAATTATTAAAGAGCAGTGTTTTCTGCTGAAAGCTTCCAGTTATGAGTGAAGAAGGAGAGCGGGAGAGAAATGGGAAAGATGGCGGGAGAGATATTTGCCTGTGAGCCACTTGTATTAATTGCTTTACTGCAGGTGTCAGCGAGTTACATTAACAGTAGAGTTTTCTGCTGCCCAAAATGTGAACATTACACACAGTTAGCACTCAATGCACGCAGTGGGGCTTTTGCAGATGCATTGAGGCATCAGATGCAGGAGGCAATGAAATACGTTATTTTCTATATTTTCTGTGGCAGTTCCTAGATGTTGTGGCCTACAACTGCTGAATGAATATGCAGAATACACCAGTACTTTTACATTCTTAAAATATTTAGCAGGTTTGCGCCAACATCCACCCTGAACAGCCATCAACAGAACTACAGTACTTGGACTCAGTTCTTCTTCTACATCATATTTCTCTTCAGCATTTCACAGCTACAGTGTGATTGAAGAAATCATGTTATTATTTCACACACCCTGTAGATATTGCTGAACCAAATTTAATCCCTGAGTTTTAGTGCCTGAAAAGTGAATATTAATAATACAGGCGGTTTCTAACTGGGGTACATACATGTGTACAGAGCACAGGGGGTCTCTCCAAACAGCAATGCATCCTCTGTGTCGACTTATATTCTGAAATATTTATCAGCTTTTTGCTAGCATGCTGCTGAGTTGCATCTGCAAACACAACTTCACCTGAGTCACAACACTCTCTGTCATCAGATGTAGATGCGTGGCATGTACCCTGTTGATTTTAGTCGCTGTGCAGTTCATAATTTCAACTGGTATGTGCTTTGTTGTGTACAAATTACAGTATTAAGAGAGAAAGCCACCAAAATGTCACATGTAGGGCCTTAGGTTGATCTGAGAAGGATTGCAGAGCTGAGTAGTAACAAACCAGTCAACCACCCCATCAAGTAGTTAGTTTCAGACAATTTTTCAGAAAATGCCAATAGCTGCGATTTTGAAATTTTATTAGAGGATCAATAAATCAATCAATGCCGTGTATCTCAGGTAGTCTGCTGGCCTGCTAGCCAGTTCAGTTATCTGGTCAGTCAATAACCTGCGGTGGTTGTTTGAAAAGCCTATGCATGTTCCACTTTTCAGTCTAACAAGCTATACATCATGTAATACATGACATGTGTCTCAGAGAGTGAGTGAGTGAGTGAGTGAGTGAGTGAGTGAGTGAGTGAGTGAGTGAGTGAGTGAGTGAGTGAGTGAGTGAGTGAGTGAGTGAGTGAGTGAGTGAGTGAGTGTGTGTGTTGGTTGTGAGGAATTGTAAATCACAGGTCAGTTTTTCCTTTCTTTAACTCGCTTGGCATTCTCTAAGTTATATTTGTTTTTTGTTGTGGGGCTCAAAGTGCCTTGATATATATGTATATATTGTTGACAGTCTAATTTATTTTAAGAGCGACAATCTGATTGGCTATTCATGTATTGATTAGATTTATTGGATTTTCTGAATGTGTATTTAAAACTAATATGTGGGGCTATAAAAAACTTCTGGTTAGTATGGTTTGTAATCACCAGTCTGATGGTTTGTATTTTTTAAAGGGGATCCAGTTATTTTACATGTGAAATACTGTGTCTGCTCAGTCATTATGAATCAGATTAGAAGTTAAAGAAAAATGCTTAATTGCTGTCTTTCCAAGTGTTAGATGAGAAGATGGATACCGCTCATTAAATGAAAGTACAGTAGAAAAAAAGATAGCCAGGAGCTGTTAAGCTTAGCTTACCATAAATGAAGGATGGAAACAGGGAGAAACGGACCCTCTCCAAAGGTAACAAAGTCCTGCTTCCAGCACCTCTAAAGTTTACTCATTAACACAAGACATCTTGTTTGTTTGATCCATATTAAAACCGAGATGTAGCTTTAGCCTTGGTTACCTGCCAGATTATTTCCAGGCTGGGCGCAGTCACAGTTTGGTTGTACGTATGAATCTTCTCAACTGACTACGGCAAGAAAGCAAATAAGCATAATTCCCCAAATATCAGACTATTCCTTTAAATGTTGGTTCATGTTCCAGCTCGCTTCTTAGGTTAAGATTATAAACAAATGACATTGAAAGGGAGAACATTTACCATCTTTTGGTGCATGGTCGGCACTCTCATTACACAAAAAGCTCATTCTGCACTGAATGAATATTCTTATTACTGGCTGTAATTTTTAAGTGATTGCATGTTATGTTGCATCTATGATGCTTGGAAACAGGTGATTGACAATTTTTCTTTTTTATTAATTTAAAAATGTGCAGTTTTGGCATGTAATCTTTGCTTGCTGTTGTTTTGCTAAATATGCAGGGAAAACCCTTTGACCAGTGTCTGTGATATTCAAACATAAGTCAAGATGCTACTGTGCAATTGTATTATAAGTGCCATGTAGACCTATACACACACACACACACACACACACACACACACACACACACACACACACACACACACACACACACACACACACACACACACACACACACACACACACACACACACACACACACACACACACACACACACACACACGCACTCATACAGGGAGAGAGTGGTTGCTGTGCCAGATCATAATGAGGATTTAATTCCTGCCCCTGGCTCTTGGCGTGCTAAAGACACTTTCTCCTTGTGTTTTTTTTTTTTTTTCTTCTCACATTCACACTCAAACACCTACACCAACACCTGCAGCAGTCTTAGTCTGGCCGAGGCCTTAGATGAAAAATGATTGAAGCATGTTAGTTTTGGATAAAACCAACCAAAATTAAAGAAAAAAAAAACGATGAATGCTGTTGAGCCCATGTTAAAAGTTTACTTAAGAAACGGTTTGTATTAAGATTTAGGCCCTTAAAATTCATGAATAACTAAAAAAAGTCTAAAGTAAAGTAAAAATAGAAGATACATCATTTTATTTGTCTGTAATGCAACTATTAACTTTTCTTAGCTTGGAATATGCTCTGTTGATAGTAGTTAACATTCAATTGGTACTTTTTAGTTTTTGCACTTCAACTACTATCCATCTTGTCAAATCTACATGCATTTGCCAAATAAACAAACAAAGTCCCAGATTCATTCCAGAACGTTTTAATGATTTTAGCTCAGTGTCTATGTTGCTTATGAAACCAGTGATCCATCTTTTGAAACACATTTGGAAACACATACAATTTATTATTTTTGCTGTTGAATGCAAATCATTAAATGAAATTAAAAGAAGCAAAATAACATCAAATAAGAAATAGAGGAATAGTTATTACAACATCTGGATGCAGTGGATGTGATTTGACAGCTTGTGATTGGGTTTGATATCAACCAAAAACACACTTTCTGTTATTTAAAATAACTTGAATTTCATGCCAAATTATGAATTAACTGTGGTGTGATGAAGAGTCTGAAGTTGACCCTCCAGTGAACTTGTGTGGAGCCTCTCATGACTGCTCTGTCCTCAGGTCTGAAAATCTCCCCAAAAACTTGATCGCACCAAATGCTTTTACAGATAATAATGTTGGCCCATAATAACTTGTGTGTATGTATAAATTCTGTGGGCATTTTAATGCATGTTTCTCATATTATGGGTACCAAACACTTACATATCAGGTTCTTTGCACCTTGTACTTGTACTGCAGTTTTACTGAGACATGTCTTTGACATTGATATGAAGCTGGTTTTGTCTATGAGGTCAAAACAATTAATAAACAATTAAAAAAACACTTCTGGTTACAGTGTGAATATTTATTATGTACCTTTGAACCAAAAGTTTTGACAACAGAAAATAAAAACTGCTAGTTCTCTCAGAAGCTCAAACATCTACTTGGATTAGCCGGATGTTTCCAGTTTAGAGGATTTTCCCAGCGCTTGCTTTGGGTATGCGGACGCTCAGTTTTTGGATAATAGTATACCACCACACATGTACACACAGCATTTTAGTGCAAAAACAATTAGTTGGTTAACAGAAAAGTAATTGACAGGTATTTTGATAATTTATTATTTAATCAATAATGCATTTCATTCTCAAAGCTTCTCAAATGTTTTTTTTTTTCATGATTGTAAACTAAATATCTTTGGGTTTTCGACGTTTGGTCAAACAAATTTTTTTAACACGACTTATAACAATGGTAAATTATAATGGCTATAATTATTCTTTTGCTATTTATTAGCCATTTACGAAAGAAAAAAACACTGATCCACAATGAAAATTTTGATTTACTGTTTTACTGCACATAGAGTAATTTAAAGAATTCAACTGCTCTTTTTGTTGCTATGCAGTTCTAAAGAAAAAAAAACAAGGACATGTCTGTCTTCCGTTTTGTCTATTTGTACTGTACAGCTGTTGTCTTTTCATAGGCTCTGTTAAACTGGCCTCCTTGGAGAAAACATGTGTTTTTATGTGTGTGTTTGGGGAGGATAAAGCTGCGCATCTGTCCGTCCGTCCTCCAGGGAGACGACCAGCGATGGAAAGCAAATCAGAGACATGAGGTGATGCAGAGAGACGAGGGTTAAAGAGGGATGAAATGAGGCAAAGATTTATACTGTAGAAAAAGACATCTGGTGGACGTGTTTGAGGCAACCAAGAGATAGCCGAGGTCCTCAAGAACACATATTTAAGCGCAGTCTCTTGAGGATTTCTAATGAGCTGTAGTGGAAGTGAGTGTGGGTCAGATCAGAGTTGAGAGCAGATGTGGAGAGGGAGGGTTTGAATTTATGCACAGAGCTGCCTGAAGGAGTTATGGCCCCTAATTTCAACACTAAATGACGTCCAAGATCACTAAACACACCACCACTTTTCTTTTAACCTCCATGTCGCCGCTCACCCTAACCGTCACTGAAGGTCTTAACATCTTTTCGTAAATGAAACCTTTGATTCAGGCTTTCTGTGAGGTTGCATAAGCCAAACAACAATCTTTGTGTGAGTGTGTTTGTGGTTACTTTAGCTAAGAGAACACAATTGAAAAACACAAAGGGTGGAGTTTGGTAAAGAAAGTCCTGAATGCATGTGTATGGGTGTAAAAGCAGAATAAAATACTGCTTGTGTGTGTGTGTGTGTGTGTGTGTGTGTGTGTGTGTGTGTGTGTGTGTGTGTGTGTGTGTGTGTGTGTGTGTGTGTGTGTGTGTGTGTGTGTGTGTGTGTGTGTGTGTGTGTGTGTGTGTGTGTGTGTGTGTGTGTGTGTGTGTGTCATCAGGGGAAAAAAACATGACAAAGACCCCTGGAGCAGCTGTTGTCCCCAGTGTGCCCAATGCTGTTCTCTCTCTCTCTCTCTCTCTCTCTCTCTCTCTCTCTCTCTCTCTCTCTCTCACACCCACACACGTTTGCACTTACACAACCAAGTGTCGCCAATAACAGCAGCACCTCGACTTTCACCGCTGACTTCTATTTTTAATTAATTCATTGGACTCAACAAAATAATCTCCATGTTGCCTGTTTTTTTGTGTGTGTTTTTTTTCTAATTGATTGAGTTGATCTTGTCCCTGTGGGTTGTGGCCCTGGAACTGTGCCAAACCTTTAATTAATTGGCTACATGGTAATGTTTCAGAAATGTAGGCAAATCAGTGTTAATTATCTAGAGAAAAGTGACATTTGGGGAGATCCCAGTATGCAGTAAAGCCAGACCCTGATTAACTGATGTGTTTCACATTAATTTCCCTTTTGCTTCTCAAGAAACAGACCGGAAAGTGAGCTTCTTGGTATTTCATATCTGTGAGAAAATATGCTAATACTACTTTCATGAGTCATCGTCATTACCAGTTTTGAGCTTGGAAATAGCAATCAAGTTGTAATTGTATGTCTGTTTTTGCTTTCCACCAACTTCTTCGGAAAACTATCTGGCTATTTATCTGCTAGATGTTCAACAATTTACACCAGTTAGTTGTTAACTTGTCCGTCTGCTGCTGGGTACAGTGGTTTTAAAGCTTTTTGGTGACAACAGCTGCCTGCTGCTGCCTTAAACAACACTGATGAGTGCAGTGAAAGTGAACAAAAGTAGTAAAATTTCAGGCCGTAAAATCAAAACAATGAGACAAAAGACGCTAAAACACTATTTACTGCAGAGTCAGGTTGATCTGTTGTTAGAAGCTTTAAGTATTTTAAGAAATCAAAGATCTTATGGAGGTTCCTTTTTATTAATGATAAATGCTTCTTTTTAGCCCTGAGAGAGCGTTGTGCCTTCATCTCTCTGATCAACAAATCTAAGAGTAGCAGTACACTGATACAATTTAACATTTTGAACACATTGCATTTTATTCACTGTGAAGCTGCACCAATCACAATGGCTTGTGAGTTTGTATTTGCCCGTGTGGAGGCCCAGTCAGAAACGCACATGCATTCCACACACAAACTCTTTGTCTGCAGCCCTTTTTCTCCCGCTCTAGTCCTCCTCCCACTCAGCCCTTCTCTCTGTCATGGATCACAGAACATGTCCCAAAGTGCTTTACAGGCAACACGCGTGCAGCATGTCACTGCATGCTGATGTGACTTTACAGCTTAGCAGCAACCTTGTGCGCTAGATGTGTGCGTGAACATCCGGTAGTGACTACGACTGTGTGAAGGTTCAACCGTTAGATGTGCCGAACATGCTCTAACATTGTGTGTGAATATTTAAAATGGAGCAATCTCTCATGTTACCTTGAAGACTGGCGGGAATAGATGTATGACCCATTACTTTACTAAATTCAGACGCTGACTGGTCGGTAAAAGGATGCTGAGGGTGAAATAACACATAGATCGTTCAACGTAACATGAAGTGATAACTGAGCAGTCATAGACTGAAAGACATAATTTTCAGTAAAAATAATTGTCCATTGCAGTTTAGTACAACATGCCTGGGGGTGCCTACTGGGGTGCCTACCCTTTTCATTTCGACGCACCAGCACAAAATGTACATGCACCCAACATTTTTCACTTTGTCTCCTGGTGCTGCAATAATACTTTTAATGCTTCTGTTTTTGTCCGATAATTGATAATTGTAATATTGATGAAGATAAATGTTTAACGAGTCATCTCCCTGCAACGACCGGTATGTTTAAAGGTTGTGATGTTCCTCAATGGGGAGTAGCCTACAGGGCACAGTTTCACACAGCTTACACACACAGAAAAAGACTCAATGCAGCATTGCCAGATGGGAAATGTTAAACTATCATACCAGAGGCTTAAAATTAGTGTCTTGTGGGAAATTATCATAAAATAGTGATAACTATGAGAAGAAAAATATGCATCAATGTGTAATTTTACAAAACATATATTTAAGTGACTCATTGTAACACCTACAAATCTACGCACATAAGTGTGTTTTGGTTTGATTTTTGCTCGCGACTCACGTTTGTAGCCTACAAAAAAGCTCCCGTGAGAAGAGATGCCTAAACACAGATGTAAGATTCATCTGGAAATGAATTAAAATGAGACTGCCCAGAGTAATGTCAAATTATCAAACATTATGACACTTTTGTCATTATTGATCACACAATTATCGTATATTTGGCAAAGCTGCCTTAATTTCAGGCACACACAGGCACACTTGACAGATTTTTGGTCACGTCCCCAGAAGCCCTGACCTCAACTTAGAGTATCTGCCGATACCAAGCACCGCTTCAGTACCAGGGTTCTCTTTGTCTTAAATTTTAGGCGCAAAACTAATGAAATAGCTTTTAAAGGTCCATACACAGGATTCAAGAGAAAATATCGCCATATAAATATATAAATATTAAATCAAAATACTATTTACAGATAAATACAGATAAATATAGTGAGTCGTGGAACTAAACATAATAAACCAGAGAATGACTTCAGTAGCATCCAGCAGGTGTGATTGTGCAAAATTAAGTTTTAAAGTTGAATGTGTAATATTCTTATAACTTTGTAACAAAGCACAATCTTATCATTGTGAATCTCTGATAACCCCGGGGCCTCATTAGCCTAAACCAGGCCCGGTCCATACAGCTCTATTAATACCTGATACTCATTACTTTGTATGTGCGTTTGGTGGGTGTCTGCGTGGACACCTGGGACTAACCTCCTGTGCCTTTCACACATGACCTTTCGTCCTTTTGGTCCCATGGCTTCAATCGGTCCCAACCTCTGCTGACCTCACCTCTGTTCCCATGGACACCAGAGTATTACGGAAGAGCCCCGTCGAGTCTTCTGTCTCTCTGAGCAGGTTGAAATAGTTTAGCTTTAAGATTTAAGGGCCTTCATGTGCTTCTTTAGCTGTGCTGTTCAAACTGTTTAAAAGTGGTGAAAAGATCCTTTCAGAAAGTCTGTTATGAGGCTCTATGTCACCTGATTTTATTTCATGCAAACTTTTCAAAGCAGCTGACCAAGTGCCATATTTTCTCCACTTTTTTCACTTTTGATTTTGTTCCCTTTTATTGATCTCTTTTACCCATTAATGCTTCCACTTGATAATTTTACCCTTCACTACAATGACCAGCTTCTCGACCCACTTTTAAAAGAAGTCGAGTGGCCACTTTTGAGGCCACTAACACAAGGTGGGAATTAAAACTTTGATTCCAGACTCAATAAATAAATAAATAAAATATACAAAATATACAAATATAGGCCAGAAAATATTAAGGATAACGTTAAATAAAGGATAAGGTGTTTCTCAACAAAAAATGTATTCCTGGCAGTGTGGAAAAGGATTTGAAAGATAATTTGGACTTTAAAGGGAGGAAATACAAAATATTATTGATCAGTTAGATCATGTGCAGTTTTCTTGTAAACAAATTAAAGTTTAGTTTACATTAGTGTCACTCACCAAAACAAGTGTGAGTTCTTAAGGTCTAACAAAAGTGTTGAATGCATTTCCTTTCTCAGACCTTCACAAAGAGTTTTTAGGTATTTAAATCCAGCATTGTTTATGTCGATGTTTACTAGCTTGCAGTCTTCCTCTCCCTGCCTTTGCTGACACATTGGGACATATCTTGGAGAGTTACCATCACATCAACGGCATAGTGTTAAACCATTGGTGTGTATCGCTTACCACTATGCACATGCATGTGCGTCATTGTGTGTACATGACACACAAAGTTGAGGTTTTGTCCCAAATTTTGGGAGAATATATATTCACCTTTAGGCTCAAAGGATTCATTTTGATTTTGAATTTGAAGATAAAGAGCTGTTCATTTGCTGTATACAATGCAATTCAATAAAATGAGCATAGCAGCAGCAGTGCCAGGGTTTAAGGCTTCTATGATCTTATTCCCATTAATGGAAAAGACTGGTGAAATTAAAACGCATTAAAACGACAATGCGTTAATCCAGCTCTAAATCAAACGCTTGCAGGCCACAAATATCTAGTGTTAGTTAAAAAAAAAAAGAGAGACCCAGAAATGTCCTAAATCAGCTGGGAACTGTAGTTTTTAGCAATTTAGTAAATAGTGCATTAGGGACTTTTCTCAGTGGCGGATTTTGTGCTCCAGTGAGTATTTACAGCAGCAGATGTGCGATTGAGTCAAAATAAACTACAGTGTGGTTATGTGTGTGTGCTCATGTTGATAAAGGAACATGTCAGCCAGTGCAGCAGTGGCACGCTGATTGGTTTTAATAGTTTTTGGACAAAAATGAAGCTCCACGGCACAGAAGAATTCAATATATCATGAATTTGATATAAAGACAATCATTTTTTCTAGAATCAGTTCATTGTTGAGACTGTTGCCTGCCAATGAACATCCTACAAAAGTTTACGACAGATTCCCCCTGTGAAATATTCACACGATTCGAGCCAAGATCATGGCTAGTTGTATGTATAAAAAAAACATATTTATGGACTGGTTTCATGGTGCTCAATAAAAGCTGATCTTTGCTGGCTGATAGTTCAGTTTGGCATTTGGTTAAAAGTTTCTTCCCTTTTCTCCGCTGACTAATTTAAGATGTGTCATAACTAAGTCGTGATGTCTTGTTAATCTCTCAAACTAGCTCTCAGTGGTTCAGGCCTGCTCAGCTTTCAACCGTTCCATCAACCTCACATAATCTAATTTACACACACACACACTGCAGAGAAGAGGCTAACAAGAGACGGCGAGTAAATTTTACACTCAAATTGGATCTGTCTGTGTCAAGAGTGTTCACGCTGCTGAGAAGCCCATCTTGGGAGGCTGTGAAACAAGTTTTATGGCGGGAACGGATCAATCTGTCTTAAGTCTGAGGGATCTATCTCATGTCCCTCATTTGAAAATGCCTGGCAGAAAAATGTTTAGCGCTAGCAAATGTCAACAAGCGTTCAGTGTGTGTCTGTGTGGGTGTTTGTGGGTGTACTTCTACCACAGTGAGGACCAACCGGGTGACTGAGGGTTCATTTTCTTTCCTCTGTGTGTTTGTGCGCGTGTGTGTGAGCATACAAGTGTGAGAAATATGAATTTGTTGGTAAATGTCAAGAAGTTGGCAGTCTAATGGCTGAGCTGACAGATGATCCATAAAGCTAAAAAGTGATTGGTTTGGAGATTCTCATTCATTCTAATGCAACTGTCATAGTGGAGGAGTGTGTGTGTGTGTGTGTGTGTGTGTGTGTGTGTGTGTGTGTGTGTGTGTGTGTGTGTGTGTGTGTGTGTGTGTGTGTGTGTGTGTGTGTGTGTGTGTGTGTGTGTGTGTGTGTGTGAAGGGAAGCAGTGCAGTAGTGTAGTTGCAGATTAATTACATCCAGAATGGACTTGCTTGTTGCGTGTTTGTCACTTTCATTTAGGGGTATTTAGGGGTATTTAGAGGTATGTTCATAAATATCTGCAGTTACAGGTAGCTTTGTTATTTATGGGCTTTATCATTCAAGATTATAGAAGCAGGTAATGAAGATTTTTCTAAATGTAAGTCAATGTATAGTTACTGATAGGGTTACATAATTATATGCCAGTTACATAGCAGACTTGATTATGTAAAATGGTTTACTTCACTAGTGATGAATGTTGTTTTAAGAATCAACAGGCTTTACAATAAAAACCAGTGCATACACACTCACACAGTAAAATCTGATCTTTGCTTTTTGAAGGATGCCGGCTCACAGACTTGACTTAGGTTCAGAGACTCTTGCCATGTTTTACAGGGGCCGGTCACCCAAATCACCCAAAAAACATATTTATCACTGACCTCATGTGGTATCTGTCCATGCAGATAGTTTTACTTTGACATTTCTGTTTCAGACCATTAGAATTGATGTGAATGAAATTGTATTTTGGTACTTAGGGCATTTAACAAACTCAAAAAATGTTGTCTGGTTTGTCCGTCCTGTACAATCCACAGACCTCACTGTGAGCGATTTTCTGTGCAACTACTCCCTACAGAAGAAATAGTGCCTATAAAAATGTTTTGCTGTCTGTGGATTATCCAGACAATGCTGTTTCTAGATGCTGCTGGACTTGTTAAAATGTCACTGCTGTGAGCACTACGCAAAATTGCATCAACCTCTGTACATTGAGCATATTCTTTATGCCTCATACTGTGAACTTCTGTGTATTACCTCGCCAATATTTTGCACATCCACAAACCGTACAGCTCTTTTATCATTTTTGCATTCTATATTTACCTATTTTGACTTTTGCAGTACCTGCTTTTATTTTATGTTATTTTACTATGCTTATTGCCATGCACCAAACACCAAGGCAAATCTCTTGGATGTGAAAAGCTGCTTGCAGACAGCAGCAGGTGTTTTGTGAGACGGGTGCTGCAGCCCGTGTCAAACCTTGCATGTAGCTGTGCTGCTGTGCTGCTGTGGTGACTGAAGCACCTACTGCTTTCAGGGACTCTCTGGGTGATTTAGCGTCTTTCTAAGGACAGCCCTGCTTAGTTACCATGGAGCCCTAGAAGAGGTGAACAAATTACACCTTTACTGCAAACATGGAGACGAAAACTGTGATCTACTTCCTAAACTTTTAAAATGAGGTCCACGCTCCATTAGACATCTAATGGCAGACCGCAGTGGAGCACTGTAGGATGTAGGACTAAATATTCATATATTAAAAGAGACGTAGAGTGGACACATGTCAAGGCCAGGAGCTGAAAGTTATAAACTGCTCATCCTGAACAAGCAAAAGGTTGTAGTGTTTTAAACATGGCCCAGAAAAGCCTTTGGCTGCTTCAGTGCTTACAGTTTCAAGACTTTCACTCCTTTATAAACCACATTCAGCCAGACCACAAAACAAATAATGTGTTTTGTGAGAGAGTAGCTCCAAATCTAATCTCTTGGTTCAGTAGTTATGCTACACTGGCCATGTAGCTGCATTATACCATGACGCTTCGAGCCTCATCCTTTATTCTTGTCCGGGGCAGAACCGAAATACTGCTGCAGAGACCGATTTAAAGCTCCAGATGTTGGTTTCAGCTCTGTCAACAAAACAGACAAGAGATGGAAAAAGATAAAATTACATTAACCACCTTGATACAGGCCTGGAGAAGATCCATCAAAATTTGTCTTATGACTAGTTACAGACTGGACACCAAGAAGAGAGCTAATGCAAAAATTGTCACATGTTATCATTGTACTCGACTGTGTGTGTGTGTAATCCAAAACCATAAACCCATATCCATGACCACAGATTATGTTATAAATAAGTGTGTCTTAACGCGTGCCTGTGTTTGATTACGCTGTCACAGCTTTGGACGTGACATTACATTTCAATCTCCTTCCACGGCAGATCCGCTCAGAGTTGGAATTGACTATCAGCTTAAGTTGCCTTCCACTTTATATTTAAATGTTTCTGTTTACAGTGTGTTTCTGGAAATGAAAACTGATAAAATATTGTCGTGTTGGAGGAGAGAAACTCAAGAACACACACACACAGAGTGATTTCATCTCTCCGTCCTCCCACTATAGAGGGATGGATCTACAGTATCTCACCATTTCTAAAGATTTCTCCTCTTCTCCTACATGTCTTCTCATTTTCATCTATACACTATCAAAATATATTAAAGGAATTGTTCACATTTAAATAAAAGTGTTAGATGAGAAGATATCAATCTGATGTTTGTGTGGATGTTCAGACAGCAAGCACGAGGGGCTGCAATGGTACCAGTGAGAAATGAATATGATCCAGAAAGTCCAGTTTGAGATCTCTGAGTTTGAGGGCTTTTCAGATGGCAAAAAACTGCAGATGTTTATAACACTCGATTTGATCACAATGGCAATTATTGTATTCGGTCGCAATGATCGTGGCGCTGCATTGTGGCAAAAGTTGGGCCAGGTTAAACTTTTTTTGTTGGATGCTTCCAGTCTTTATGCTAAGCTAAGCTAATATGCCCTGACTCCAGCTTCGTACTTAACACAGATGTATGAAGTTGATCAGTCTCTCATGTAACAATCTGAAATAAGGGAAATTTTCCCTTAAAACCATATATCTTCTATTTGACTATATACATGGTAAAGAGAAAGAATTGTCAGCTTTTGTATTATTACCAAAGGTGAATTTAAAAAAGGCAGGCACTTGCTATAAAAGTAGATATTTATCAATAATATTGCTTTACAGGTTCATTATTTAAGTATAAACAAAGGAAACAGAGTCACATTTAAGCAATGTTTCTGTGAATTTACAAGATGATGATTCAAAAGCCATGGTAGGATTCTTTTTATGTCTTTTCTCAATCATACATATTCATTCTACCACTCACTCACACCTCCTCTCCATCATTCCCTTTCATCTGTATCTCAACTTTTCCTCACTGACCTACCACTCATCCCTCGATCATCACCACATAACGCTTAGTAAATCATCAGCCATTTAGTCCAGCCTGTTGGCTGATTTTAACAAGCTGCTTTACCAGGTATACACATAGAGATCTTAGTGAACTGATGCAGCGTCTGGAAATGAAGCGGATCCTATTACACGTGACCTCTGCTCCTCGCCGACTTCCCCTGCCGGCCGCCTCACATTCGACATTCATTCACATGATACCATCGACCCTTATGGAGAGCCCGGGATTCGTTTGGTGTTAGTTTAGTCCAAGGAATCAGCAAACAGCACTGAGAGATCAATTCACTCTGAGTGTAATGACTATTGATTCTGTAGGAGCGGAGAGACAGAGAGGGAGCTGAATGTATTTAGATAAAATAATGCTCTGCTCTCTCATGCTACGCTGAGCCTCCCTGCTGCTGTCAGATGGACCGGCAGAAGGCTGGATGTGCATCTCAAGTGCACACACAAACACACACACACACACACACACACACACACACACACACACACACACACACACACACACACACACACACACACACACACACACACACACACACACACACACATACATTACATGTAGAGACATGTGAATAAGTATACAAGGACAAAAAACTTTCTAGTGCACAGAGACAAACATCGGACACAAGGTCACATCCATCCACCTGTTTTTATTCAAATTTGCAAAATATTGCAAACACAAAGCTTTTAAATGTAGCTGAATCGGAAAAGTTAGCAAATTCAATATAAGAAGACAAAAAAAGGCTGAAATATTTATTTACTACATCTTTCTTGTTGTACTGTAGACAAAGCATTATTGGCCTGCTGACATTCAGCCTTAAAAACCTCCACTCCACCTGAACCCAGTTTAAGTAGACGTGTTTCCTCCTCTGTTTGCACCGCCTAGAGGGGATCTGTGTCTCTTGTATTTGGTTGCATCTTTATATATACCTTGTGTGTGTTTGGAGTTCATACTTTTTTAAAAAAAATGTTATTGTCAAAATCATCTAAATATTAAGCCATAATAATGACAATCTTTAAGATAACACTAAGCAACACTGTCTGAACTCCAACACAACAAATTCTTCCCGGGCTGGCATCGCGTTTTAACTACTGTCTTCAGCAAAATGTCCCCTTGCGAGATTTCAGGCCACAAATAATAATTGGAGCCTGTCATTTGCAAAAACAAACACTTTAATTGGAGATAAATTGACTGTGCCAAGTTGCCCTGATATGATTACATTGCAGACTATTTAGCGGCTGCCGTTTGTAGCGTTTTACTTCAATACTGGACCAATTTCAGAAATAGTGGTCCAAGTTTTTGTTAGACACAAAAAAATAGGATAGTCGGGTCCAGTTTGAAACATACCAACATTACCCTTTAAGTCTAGATAGGAGCACTTATTTCAGCCCTTAAAGAAAAAAAGATTAAGAATTAGCAAAACATTGAACAAAAGCCAACAGTGGGGTTCACCTTTGTCTATCAGTTAATGTGAGATAATGGAAGACTTTCTTATGCTAGCACATCAGATAAGGTAAATATCAGAGTGCTTGGAAGAAGAAGAAAAAGCTACATGTGATTGTGCCCGTTGTTTGTTGAAAGTCCTCTGGTAGGCCACATGCTCTGACTTTGACTGATTCTGCTGATAGTATCAAATTAACCTGGGATTTCCCAAATTTGACCAGTTGAAAGCACACCACGGAGTCGTGATTTGAAAGGCAAGTCAGTCTTTTTCTGCTGCTGTGCTTCCATCCCTCTTCTTCTCTCTACATTTCCTCTGATGTGTCATCACAGCCAAGAAATCCCTCATGTATTAAACGGTTGAAAGACCTTTCAGCTTCATGAGCTGTCTTCTTTCCCTCTGTGTCTCTACTCTTCGACATTTTCTTTTTACCCAGGACTCTTTTCTGCCTCCCCCCTTTTTCTTATGAGTCTCTTACATTTCCTTAAAATCTCTCTCTCCGTTTGTCTCACCCCAAGAGCAAATTCTGCCGATTCACCTGGTCTTAAAATTGTGTTTGTGTGTGTGTGCGTATGTGCATGTGTGTGTCTGGCCCTGACAAGCTTTGTTGGGTCATGAATCTTTTACCCTTACCAGTCAGCACAAATCCCCCCCTCTGATAGACACACAAGCATGTATGCATCAAACACACTCTCTCTCACACATTCAAACACACACACACACACACACACACCTTGCAAGACAAACAGCTCCTGGCGATGTGTTTCGCTTTGGTGATCCGGTATATGTTAACTTTGCAAGAGAGGCTCATAAAAATACAAATAGAGAACTTGGGAGCTGGAAAAGTAAAATATAAGAAAATGGATGCAAAGACAGAGATGGGAATAGAGAGTGAAAAAAATAAACCACAAAAGGCTGAGGAGAGGGAGAGAAATCTTGTGCTCTGAAGGAAAGAGGAGGATGGGAGAACGAGAGGAGGAGAGCAGAAGAGCTGGACAGGAGAGAAAGGTGTGAGCTTATCTCAATGGCCAGGCTTCAGCGAGGTCACTCTGCAGACTGAGGAAGGAGGATGTGCAGAGGAAGGAGGTGTAGTCGTCACTCTATAGAATGACTCAGAGGAAAAAGAGTGAGTGAGAGTTAAGAAAAAAATGCAACGAATTCAAATATTTGTATCTACAGGCATGTGGACAAAGTTGGGTAAACATCGCAACAGGTCTAAAGAGCAAACTGTACTACAAAGGATGAATTCTAATTAGTGGCCTTTAAATTGTTTCGTTGCTGAGATTTCAAATCAACACGAGAAAACAAACTTCTCTCAAGAGGCACAAGTTCCTGATGCATGTGTGTGCATTTTAGAAAATACATTTACATACTAATTTGCAACTGAAAATAAATGCCCCATTTATGCTTTCTATTAACATGATGACAATTTTTTTACCATGTTATAAAATGTATCTTTACATCTAAGTGTTTTAAGTGTTTTCGATGCATTTAATTTGTTTTCCTACAGTGTCCACTTCAAGTAGCTAAGGCATGATCGAGGATGTTTTTATGGTTACGTTTAGGAACTAACATCAATTAAGTTAAGGCAAGGGAAATGTTGTGGTCTTGGTTAAATATTGTAGAAGTCCATAGTGTTTTGTAGCAGGAGACAATATCGAGGAGATCAGGTTGCAAAACCATAGTCATGACAAGATACTTTCTGCCATAAAGACAAAACAATTCTCACAGTATACAGTTTAGCTTTGTGGTTGATGAATACAGTAATTCAAGCTACCATAAATGACCTTTGTAGAGGTGTTTGTAATGTTAATGTAATGTATTTACTTCAAAGCGTTTTCAGTGAGTGTTTATATGATGAGTTGTTTACCCCTCGCCTGAAAGTGCAAAACTCATGAAATGATACTGATGAAATTTTCATTGAACTCTAAAAGGAAAAAAAAATAATAATAATTGAATGCTTCCAGTTCTGGTTGAACCAAAAAATCCATGTGAAATAGACCTGCCTCATCCACTTGTGAAGTCAGTGATTTCCTGTGTTTCCCCAAAGAAAAGCCAAAAGTAATGTGTGTTAGCAGAGGGAATAATGAACAAGTGGCAGAAATTACTGTACAAAAATGCTGTCACAGAGATGACATATCTACAAAAATGTCAAGCTGTTACTGCACTGTATTGTTGTCTATTTTGACCATTAAAATAATTGTAATGGTGCTGGAGATGTCTCTATGTTATCTGTCTTATGTCACATCACATCATCCCTTTAAGGCAGAAAAACACAGCTCTTGGATCAAATCTGACCAACAAATGCAACATGACTATGCTTATGATAAGCTACTTCTCATCTGTGGAAAAGTGCTCTGAGGAGGAATTTCCTCTTTGTCAAGTCCTGTGCCATTAAAGAGCCATTTGAAGACCAAATACTTCAGCCAAAGACCTTAACAGGGCAAGTGATTTTTGTTAAGAAGCCAAATCTTAATTACAAGATTTTTAAACAGTGTCTGGCTATGGCAAACAGTTTTACCATTTAATCGTAGCACATTCCTATCTGTAATTACATTTTAGATATCTGTAAAAACATTTCTCTTACAATTTTCATTTTCAAAAGTTTCTCAGTAGTCAGAAATATAATTAAAGTTATCCATAATAATATTCTTATAAGTAGAAATTGTATTTTAAAATATCTACAACTTTGATTTTACTAGTAAAAACTAAATTTCAAATATTACTATAGTATAGTATGTCGAAAAAAGTCATAGTAAAGTATGATGAAAAAGAAAAAAAAAGTCATAGTATATTATGTTGAAAAAGTCATAGTATAGTATGTTTAATGAAGTCAAAAATGGCATTGTTAAGTATATTGAAAAAAGTCAAAAATAGTCACAGTATGGTATCTAGAAAAAGATGATAACAATTGACACAGTATGGTATGACTTAAAAATGTTATGTCGAAGAAGTCATGATATGGTATTTTAAAAAATCACAACAAAGTCACACTATAGTATGTTGAAAACACATTGTATAGTGTCAAAAAGTCCAAAAAAAAATCATAGTATAGTGTTTTGAAAATGAATTGTAAAACAGCATATGGAAAAAAGTTAAACAAAAAGTTAAAGTATAGTATGACACCAATATCAACACATAGGTATTGTAAAGTATGACTAGTTTGTCATACTATACAAATAGTCATAATATAGTACTTTGAACAAAGTAATAAAATATATTAATAAAGTATTTTGAAAAGATAATCCTTTATTAATCCCACATTGTGGATATTTGCAGTATTACATCAGCAAATGGGATAATGCAACAGAAGGAGGCATCAGAAAAAAACAGAACAAGTATATTAAGAGTAATCAAACAGTTAAGATACAATAAAAAACGTAACAGAAAAAAATGCAACATAATCACAGAATGAATGGTTGAGTTCAAATTACTGCACATATGAAATAGAAAATATGGTAAATGATAAATGTACGTGTATATCTAAAGGGCTTTTCTCTCAACCACTTAAAGCACTTTAACACTACATCTCTTTCACCCATTCACACTGATATGCTGTTTGGCTAACAGGATATTGAGTCTGGAGCGATTTGTGGAGGTGAATGATGAAGACACAGCCAATTTCATTGAACAGCAGGCCAATCAGAACACTGTTAGTAAGACCCAGGGAGATATAAAGTTTTTCATAAAGTGGTTAACTGAAGTGAAGCAGGAGAAATTTCTTCTTTTTGAGAAAATTCTTGTTATTCATGTTGTACTTTTCATGTAGATTGATGATAAATAGAGTATTGTGGCATGTTTCATCGGGACATGATACAGGGCCTGATACAAGAAAAAAAAAAGGCATGGTATAGACAAAAAAAAAAAAAAAAAAAAGAAGTGTAGAATTTCGAAAAGAGGCAAAAAACAAAGTAATAGTGAAGTAAAATAGTCAGAGCATGGTATGTTGAAAAAAAGTCATGAAAAAGTCATAGTATAGTAAAAAAAAGTCAAAGTATAGTATGTCTAAACATGTCATATTAACGTATGGCACAAAATGTCATGAAAAAGACAGTATATAATGTTGGAAAGGTCTGAAAAAATTTAAAAGAATGGTAGGTCAAAATAAGTCAAAGAAAGACATTATTGTATTTAAAAAAAAGAAATCATAGTAATGTATGTCGGTAAAAGTCAAAAATAGTCTCAGTTTAGTATATTGGAAAAAGATGATTAAAACAGTCACAGTATAGTATGACGTTAGAGTATGGTATTTAAAAATATCCCCCCCCCCCAAAAAAAGTATATTATGTTGTAAAAGAACATGAAACGTGAAAGAAGTTATTGTATAGTATGTCGATAAAAGTAAAAAAAGTCATAGCATAGTATGTCGAAATGGAGCACAAAAAAGTATATCGATAAAAGTAAAAAAAAAATACTATAGTATGTTGGAAAATGAAATCAAAGTATAGTGTGTGGACAGATGAAAAAAAGGTCCTAATATAGTAAATCACAAAAAGGCATGAAAAGAGTTAATGAATAGTATGTCAATAAAAGTAATAAAAAAGTATAGTATTGTAATGTATTGTATATAGTCAACATACAGTCAGGAAAAAAGTCTGAATAGTACGTTGAAAAAAAGTTATTAAAAAGTCATGGCATAGTATGTTGAAAAAAGTCATAGTATTTTTTGAAAGTAATAGTATAGTTTGGCGAAAAAAAGTAATTGTACAGCATCAAAATTAAAAAAAGTCATGGTATGTCGAAAAAATATTTTTTGTTCAAAAAACAAATCATAAAAGTCAAAGTATAGCTTGTAAAATAGCTCATAATTTAGTATGTCAAAAAAGATCACGAGTCATAGTATATGGAGAAAAGTCATAAGAAAGTCACATTATAGCATGTAGAAAAAAGTGATAAAAAAGTAATTGTATAGTATGTCGAAAAAGGTCATTAAAAAGGCATTGTACAGTATGACGAGTATGGATATCTTAAATGACCATTGTGGACATCTTCAATTTTCTTTTGACTAGGAATAATTGAATTACGGATATTTGCAATATATACACAGTTTAGCTATTAAATGTTTTAACGGCTTACTATAGTCTTGCAAAATGTTCGTTTTTAACCAACCAACTACGATATAAATGTTTTATAAGAACTTAGGGAGCCAAGTTTAGGGGGAAATTAATTTGTACATAAAATGCCTAACTCAAGGGATTAGAAACTATAGTCCACAAACCCATCCACTTCTTATTCAGTCTATGGTTTTGACACTCAATCTGGGGAAAACATGTAGACTTTAAAGTTGCACTACTCAAATTACTCCCTGTAATGGTGAAACCACAGATAATGATTTTTCAGCTCTGCAATTCCTCTCAGCTCCACGGAGCCTTTTAGCGTCTTGCATCTCATTGTTACTGCTCTTATGGTCTACTCTCATGGCATCTTTTTTTGCCCCAAGTAGCTGTTTTAATTCCGCTCTTCACAACCTTCCCAATACCAAACAGCAGACACGCAAAGTTAGCAACTAGCTGGTAAACAAAGTGGAGCCTTTAGCAGCTAATAAGACAAATGTTTTTCTCAGGGGTTGGTGGAGGCCATACACAGAGACAAAAAGTGTGAAAATTGGTGTCAGAATATGTTTTGTAAAGGTGATTTCTAACCTGTAAGTGTTTTTGCTGCAGTAACATGTTTTATATTTAGGCGTCTCAGTGGCACATGAGGCTGCTTATATATAATTCACAATATTCACATGTTGTGGATTCTAGTCTTTCTTTGTTTCCTGTGTGTCATCTCTACCCCGCCTCCTCTTATCTCTCCTGTCACTGTATCCTGTCAAATACTGAGGAAATACCACAAACAATAACAACTCCCCTCCCACTCTTCCACTAGATACAGCAGAGAAAGATTAAAACATCCAAATGATCCTAATGCCTAATAGTTTTGCCTCTGTAGAAAAAGAGATGGCAAAAAGACACTCTGACAGCTTCACATGGGGGAGTCCTGAGTAAACAAACGCCGATCCAGGAAACGCTGACCCAGCCTTTCCTGGGCTCCCTCGATGCAATTGCTCCCCTCCTCTCTTCATCTGTTCATTAAGGTCAACCTGATTTTTTGGTGGGAGTGGGGAGAGACTGTGAGGAAGAGGAGGAGGAGGAGTTGTAAGAGGATTTGGAGCTAATTAGGAGAGTAGGAGGCGAGAGAAGAAACAGATGAGAGAGGGAGAAGGAGAAAAGGAAAGATGGGGGGGGGAAACGGGGGGGAAAAGGGAGAGAGATAGTCACCAAAAAAGAAAGAGTAGGCAGGTGAATTTGCTCAGTTAGCTCCCTGGTGTTTAATATCACTCTCCCACTCCTTCTCTCCCCCACCTTTGCTGTCGCTCTCACCCTTGCTTCCACCTCCCCGTCCATTTATCCTCCCCTCCATCTCTCTTTAATATCCCCTCTTTCTTCCCACTTCCTTCTTCCCCTCCATCCCTCTGCTCCTCTTTCTTCCCCTCTCTCTTTCTCTCAGTCGACTGATTTTCTCTGTTTCACACCTCTGCTATCAGAGGGGACTGGCCAGATGGATGCAGGTGTGTGTGTGTGTGTGTGTGTGTGAGAGAGAGAGAGGCAGGAAGAAGGCAGTGCTGCAGAGGCAGAAGAGCATGACTAATCCTCAGGACACACACACACACACACGCACACACAGATTAACACACACGAACACACACCGAAGAAGTTGGCACTCGCATAAACACCATTTTCCCGGTGTTGTGCTGACCTGCCAGTGTACTTAGCTGGTGCCCAGGTAATTTTTCATTCAAATTGACCAGGTGCATAAAGATGGCAGCCTCTTGAAAAGGCAGTTTTCAGTCCTCCCTGCCCATCCCCACGAAGCAATTCCAGCATTTTGTCCAAAAGTTCAAAGCAGACGTGATAACTGGCACTTTGAAATATTCCATTTTTTATGAAATCCTAAAGATCAGTGCAGTTAGTAATTCCCTAATCAACAGCCTGTAATTGTTTCGCTGACATAATAGATAATGTGTCAGGAATCATAATGGGTGAGTAAAACCTTAGTCGTCTTTATTCTGCATCGTGGGTGCAGTCAGAAAAGCCATGCAAGATACACAACCAACCTTCCAGCCTACATACAGTACAGTTCAAGGCTTCACACTTGCTAATTCTCCTTCACACCTCTTTATACAAGACTGCAAACTGGTCAGTGTACGCTGCCAGATTTAGAATTGTGGGTAATCAGGGAGTACAGTACATCCCTAAATAATCCACAATGAACAGTTGTACTAAATAACACATGATGTGGACCCTACTCACCGGAGTGGATTTCCCTGCTTATATACTGTATAGCCTCATGGGCAGCATATTCACGTTGGGTTTTTTTTCAAGTTACTATATATTCATTAAATCACAACTTTTTTGATAACACTGTATCAACCTTAAAGACCCTGTTTTTTCTTTGCTCTTCTCACTGTAGACGTAGGCGAGGCTCAGTTTAGAAAAGATGATGTCACTTACTTCTGTGCACCAATCAGGACTTCGAAACATAAGAATAATAACCTAATTGCGGTTGGTTGGCTCTTTGATTGTATGCCAGGTCTCTGTCAATCAAATCACATCAACACACTCCCACTCAAGTAATAATCAAGCATGTTTTTTTGTCAGAACTTTGAGATTTGAAACCACAATCCATTGGTTTTAGAGTTTAAAGGGCTTTAAAAGTGAGTTTCCATGGCCATGGATATAACATATTGGAATTCTTAATAAGGTGTTCCCCTTTAAGATGCACCAAGGAACATTGTGAAGCAATTCAATGTTGATTCAAACTTCAGAGGAGATTCTACTTTTGAGTCTGAATCTTATTAATTAACATTCAACAATCAATCAATTAGCAATCCACCATCAACCCAGGAAAATGTTATGTTCACCTGACAGATGGCCATGGTTACTGGGCAGCCTCTTCTCGTTTTCGGAGTTTTCAGACATTGTTGGTTATTTGGCAAACCCAAGTTTTTATGGTATGTTATGTTTCTTTCTTTGAAAGGGCACTGCACAAAGAAAATATATAAAATAAGGAGAGATGATTATGTACCTGGTTTAAGCAAATTGCTACTTTCCGCGTGTAGTCCCAGTTTGCTGTGTGAGTATCAAATGTTTTGTCGGTCGGGAGAAAGTTTGAAAATTTGTAGATGTTATAAGATGCAATGGTTAAGAGATTGTTCCGTTTTTTAGACCATAAAATAGAAAGATGATACGAAGGAAGGTCTTGTGTTTTGGAAGTCTGCACTTCGTATTTCGAGCTCTCTCTCTGCCTTATTATCTTTTTTCCCCCTTTGGTTGAGGTGAATGGCGTTATGACAGCTTTTGCCAAACCTCGTTCAAATAAAAAAGAATATCTTTCATTCAAAAGTCCCTTTTAACAAGAGTGGAAAAAAGAGGAAGAGGCAGCAAGAGAGCACCTTTTTTTTTTTTTTTTTTGGTGTTAATAGCTGTCCAGGGGTCAAGTGTCATTGGCTCTCCCAGCCAATCAGATTCCGTCCCTTTGATTCCTGCCTCCGAATCAACATGTTAAAACTAAACCTTCCGGTAAAATGGATGGAGTCATAATTTGAACAGTTTGTCACTTAGTATTTTTCCCTGAGCTTCTGCTTGTCTCTCTTGAGTCAGTGATCAGAAATCTCTGTAAGAATGTAGCAATCATTAATATAAGATATACATCTGTCCCTCAGGTTAGATCAAGTCAGCTGGGTTCAGTTTGGTTTGGTTTAGCTCAGTTTGGTTCAGTGTAGTTCTGTTCATCAGTGTGAATCACTGTTGTTGATGTTGCTAAACTCATCTAGTTGTGAAGTGTAGCAGAATCAATTACACGGCTAGATGCTCCCAATTAGACTAGGCTGATCAATGTCAGCCAAGATCACTGCATAATCTCTCTCACACACACTAAAACTCACAAACTACACACACACACATACACACACACACACACACACACACACACACACACACACACACACACACACACACACACACACACACACACACACACACACACACACACACACACACACACACACACACACGCACACACACACACACACACACAAAACTGCATAGATGATTTGATAATTAAATCAATCTGAACAACTAGAGCTTCACTAATGAAGCAATGATCTCAGATGAAATTCATCTGAGATCATTGGGGGAAGAAAGCCTGTGTGTGTGTGCATGTTTGTCAAAAATGTGTTTGTGAGACAGATTGTTGTTTTGATTTTAGTTAGCATTTAGATATATAGCACCTTTTTCCCATGCAGAGAATAGTGGGAGATGGACTGACAGACTGGTCAACTGGGATATATTTTGAGAGGCTAAATCACCCATTACCTTAAATGTTCAGGTTTGCTCTCGTTTGTGAGTTCACCTGAGAAAACCTTGTTAATCCAAGAACCCAAGAGACATATTTTTGTCACTCATTGTCCTGCCTAATTTCCTTGTTGACCTCAATCAGAGTGACAATTCAGCTTGTTCGTCTGCTCACAGTAGAAGGCCACTGATGAAACATCAAACATGTCTGCTAACTACTGGGACATCCCAGATGAAGTCAGGGCAATTAAAGTCTAGTGTCAACCTTCTCTCAGCAGGAGGGCAACAATAATCTTTAATTAATCTGCTGACATGTAAAATTCATAAAACTAGTCTGGGTCGAACAAATAAGTAATCTCGTATAAACCACACAAGGAGCAGTTGGGTATTTTTAGCTGAAGTTGCAGTATTTCACAAGCACTTAAAAAATGTTTGATAAAACTAGAAAAATAACTTTTATTATATATCTAGTGTGTGATGAGTTCAGATCTTCAGAAGAGCTATTGAAGGACCATGTAGTGAGATTATTTTGAGAATAAACTAAATTCAATGACAACTGGGAAACCTCCCAATTATAGTGGAAATATCAGCTTGACCTTGTGGAGAAATTATTTTGTTAAATAGATATCATCAGGGCAACTATTTCATGTCCATCCATTGTTAAAGAGACATTCCTAAAGGTAGAGTGAATCATTTGTTGTACCGATTATAAAGCCAATGGGGATTCAAATGAAATCATTTTGCATAGCAGAATTACATTTTTGGATTTTCCACCCATGTAAACATCTGTCTAATGTTCAAATCATCTTGCAACGCTTAAACTACATTAGATTTATCCAGCAGCGTCACTACATGCGTGTGTGTGTGTGTGTGTGCGTGCGTGGGTGTGTGTGTGTGTGTGTGTGTGTGTGTGTGTGTGTGTGTGTGTGTGTGTGTGTGTGTGTGTGTGTGTGTGTGTGTGTGTGTGCATGGACTTCAGTGCATGTGTGTGTACTCTGATCTTACTAGTGACAGTTTGATTAAGCCAAAAGCAATGAAGTCACTCTCCCGCCTGGCTATGCTCCAACACTGCAGGGTGCCTCCGGTGTGTGTGTGTGTGTTAGTGTTTGTGTGTGTCTGTGTATGAGGTTGTGTTAATTGCTAATCACCAATGTTGGGGTTTGCTTTCTTTAACATGCTGCTTTAGCCCAGAAAAAAAAAATCCTGATTAATGACATGATCCATCACCCCAGCGATATGATGATTAACGACATGATTCATCACCATGGCGATATGATGGAAATAAAGCCATTAATTCTACTGATCAGATGATAGAGTGGTGGGGATGGGGGTGAAAGAGACAGACAGGCAGAGAGTAACACGGGAAAATGTAAAATCAGAGTAGGAGGGATAAATGGAGATTAAGAAATCTGAGAAAGGGAATAAAAAAGGAAAACAAACATAGAGAATAAGTGAAGATGTGATTAAATGAAGAAAGAAACTGAGTCTAAGAGGCGATAAAATAACATAAAGGAACAAAGACAAAGAAATAGAGGACTGGAGGTTTTTAATTGGGGATGTCAGTCTTTTTCTCTCTCTCTCTCTCTCTCTCTCTCTCTCTCTCTCTCTCTCTCTCTCTCTCTCTCTCTCTCTACTCAGACTTAAGACAGGACGTCACATCGCCAACTCTATCGTCTCTGCAGACATGAAGGGAATGAGAGATGGTGGAAATGTCATTTTTAACAGCAGACTGATCAAGTCATCCCTCTCAGACTCAAACAAGCTGCCTGTATTTTGGTGCTGTGCTCTTTAACTGATGGGGCTAATAATAATGATAATAATTTGGTACAATGTTTTGATTACGCTGAGAGATATTTCACCAGAGACACTTCTTACCGCCACTGAACGAAGTCTCAGAATACTATGTCCAAGAAAAGTTGTGGTAAACATGTTACTGAGTCAGGGTGTAGATAATTATCTTTTGTACAGAAGCATTTCTGTCCACTCTAACTATGGAGGAGACTTTTCTGAAAATAATACTTTACGAAATGATTAGAAATTGATTTTAATTTGACACATGTTGGTTGTTGTGTGTCCACAGAGCTTGTAAGAGTGTGGGGTAAATGTACAAAACATGTTTATGAAGTCAAAATAGAATCACAAAGTAGTGTGTTTGATTTTAGTTTTTTAGATTTATTGTATGGTTGTTGTTTATTGATTTAAAGTTAGCATGCAAAGCTTTGATTTTGTGTTGATTTCTTCGGTCATGTGTAGAAAATTGGTAGTGTGTCAGAGCACCAGAGTCCCTTTTGAAAACCTCTAATTTTACTGCAGCATCGCCTGACAATCTTTCCAGCTTATCCCTGATTCTGGTTCTACCTGCCTCCCTTCCCTCTAGTGGGTCCAGCAATGGGAGGACTGATTGCAGCAAGGCGAAGCTCAGAGGAGGAGATGCTGCTGCCGGGCGCTGAGCTCACTCCCTCCTGCTGGAGCTCTGACAGCAGGTTGAGGGCGGCAGAGAAATCGGATCTGGGTTTGTCTGCGATGGGCTGATCCCTAATGGAGGCCCTGCTGGAGTCTGAACTGGAAACGTCTCTGATGAACCTGCATGATTTTGTCGAATTTCACGTCGAATTGAGAATAACTTTATAGAAATTGACAAACTTCTCGCTGAGATAAAAACTGTTTCATAACTAATTAAAAAGTTCTTAGAGAAAATATGAGAAAGTCTGTCTGTGTCTGCCTCAGATTGACAGCAACCTGCAATGTGAGCTGTGTTTTGGGAACAAGACACACAGTTAACAAACTTGTGCTGTATTTTAAATGGGCAGTTTGTTGGAAGTGGTATTGAAGAGCGTCGGGGAAAAGTGTCATTTGCAGGTATGTTAACATGCTATTTTATCTGCTGCAGCTGAGCAGCTGATTAGCTTCGTAACGTGCTAAATGAAGTTAGCAGTGCACCTTTTCCAAGTGAGTGTTTAATTGGTCAATCCTTCAACAAGCTAGGGTGCTGGACAACCTGTTTAGTTTGGTTATCCCAGCAGAATCACCATGGCTACAACATTTATTTGGGAGCTATAAATGGTTAAATCAGGGACATATGTGTATCTGGCTGAACTGCATGTATGCGGGATACAAGGTGACTTGATTTGAAATCTCAATATTTATTTTGCAGGTTTTAATATGTTGGAGGGACGATGAGATGAAGGTGGGATTTTGACAAAAAAAAGATTGTCTTTCACACAAAATAACCATGGAGAAAAACATTTTTGTACCTGAAGGCAGATTTCCTGCATGACCAGAAAGGACTCCCTCCATTATTTAAAGTGAACATGCATGACCTGCATTTTTTATTTTAAATGTAGCATACAATAGTGTCTTTGACTCGCCGTGTGCTGCCTGAGGCGTCTCATTGGTTCCAGTGGATAGATGTTGTATATCACAGACTAAATACAAGTGTTATAAAACATCAAAGAGTTTCAAAGCATTTCATCAGTGCTGCTTTCAATGGAAACCTTCTCTTGGTCTAAATAAGGAATCACAGAGTTTCATTATTATTGGGTTTTAGTGGGGTTTACTATTCAGACCTAAATGTTGCTGCCGAGAAATGGTGGGACATACTTGTGTGTGTGTGTGTGTGTGTGTGTGTGTGTGTGTTGTGTGTGTGTGTGTGTGTGTGTGTGTGTGTGTGTGTGTGTGTGTGTGTGTGTGTGTGTGTGTGTGTGTGTGTGTGTGTGTGTGTGTGTGTGTGTGTTTGTGTGTCCCGCTAGGTATCCATCCATTATGTGATTGATATGAAACCAGATGGTTTTGGTGTCTGCTGACAGGTGGCTAAGGAAGGACAAGGGACTTCTGGCTTTCATGCTGCTCCTGTGCAACTATGTGTGTGCGTGCATGCGTGCGTGTGTGTGTGTGAGTGCGTGTGAGTGCGTGTGTGTGCGTGTGTGTTAGAAAGTGAGAGAGCAATATGAGAGTGACAGTGTAATATGCAACTGAATGTGGCAGGTTCACATGTGTCCGGATCTCCTGTCTCCTGTGTTTATTTACATGCGTGAGTGTGAGACACTGCAGTGAGTGTGAGTGTGTATGTGTGTGTGTGTGTGTGTGTGTGTGTGTGTGTGTGTGTGTGTGTGTGTGTGTGTGTGTGTGTGTGTGTGTGTGTGTGTGTGTGTGGTGTGTGTGTGTGTGTGTGTCATCACACCTGCCTTCTGTACATCCCCCAGTTATGTCTTTGTGAGAGAGGTTGATGTATTGGTTGTGCTTTATTCTCAGAGACATACAGCAACTTCTTTCTCGGCACACACACTTTGATCACCACCCAAGTCTGTGTATGTTTGTTTATTTTTTTCTGATGTGATGCAACACTAGTTTTTATGGTCCAATAAACACTCTTAGGGTGCTAAAACTTTAGCAGGCATCTTTGTGATCTAATTAAATACTGGACACACAGAGCTGAAACTGCCATCAGCCCTTTGGTTACACAACGGTAAGTTAATCAAAAGGCTCATTTGGCAAATTAGCAGTGTTTGCCTTTGAACAAAGAGAAGATTGTGGCAATAGAATCTGTTTTATTTGTCTCCTTGTTTCCCGCTGTTGTTATTCTTTTATCCTCCTGTCCTCCTTTCCCTTTCATCATCTCTGCCATTGTTTCTTTGCAGGACCATCTAAGGCCTGCTCCCCTCTCGTATAGTCTTCATCACCACGGGCTCTGAGTGCTGGAACAGCTGGAGCAAATATTGCCAAACGCAAGCGAAATGCTCTTAATAGGGCGTTTCTGAGTGAGTTAAAGAAAGAAAGAGAGAGAGACAGACATTAAGGGAGAACATAGGAATGCAAGTCTGCCAATGTCCCTAGTGTGTGTGTGTGTGTTGTGTGTGTGTGTCTGTGTGTGTGAGTACTGACCCACTTTGTCAGCCATGCAGCAGCAGCTTGTGCAACAGAGCAGGATGTGCATTTTTTAACAGCAACAGTCTCCTGTGCTCTGCACCGAATACACTCTACCACAGTGTGTGTGTGTGTGTGTGTGTGTGTGTGTGTGTGTGTGTGTGTGTGTGTGTGTGTGTGTGTGTGTGTGTGTGTGTGTGTGTGTGTGTGTGTGTGTGTGTGTGTGTGTGTGCAGCCTGAATGATCATTCAGTGCATTAAAACAAACATCACTATGCAACTCTAGCTACAGCTGAAAAAAATGTCTTAATTTACACCGAAAATATACATAACATTTCGTTATATCATTATATTAATACACGTTTTTTTTTATGTATATTGGATGTGTTTATGATGTATTCTCTTGATTTGACACAATATGCACTTCAGCTGATTTGACACTCATCATCAGTTTCTGGATTTGGTTGAAGTTGTATGGTGTGAGTTTCAATTTTTAGATTATTTTTAGATTATTTGTGTTTGCACTGACCTGCATATTTACATATTTGCACTCGAGCATGTAGACAATTTGACTGCATATAATGCATTACACCTGTTATATGAACACTTAAATTGAGTTTGAGCTTGTTACAAGAAGTATCCTTCCGAATGCTTGATAACTCAGTATAACTAGCTGTTCACATATATAATTCTAAACATGTTGTTGTACCATTCAGGCTGGTTTCAGTGTTGTTTGTGAGGCAGGCAGTGATGCATGACACAGCCCCATGCAGCAGCACTTAAGGGTTTCACTGAAAAACTGAATGATTGGTTTTCTCGCTAGATCTATCTTTCTCTCTATAGGTCATTTCTGTGCAAAAGTAAATCACATCAAAAATGTTGCAACCACCATTTACTTTTAACACTGTGGAAGCCCATGTCTATTCCTCAAAAAAAAGGAGGGACAAAAATGAAGATACACATGGATATATGTCAAAATCCCGACATCTAATCTTTTAACAATAAATGAAAAATATATTTATATAGCAACAGGCATAGTATACAAAAACATATTAATGAATTCATGAACACTTACACACACACACACACACACACACACACACACACACACACACACACACACACACACACACACACACACACACACACACACACACACACACACACACATATATATATGTTTATAAATGCAATGTTATACGAACAAACACACAGACACATAAGAATAACAAACTGAGTCATCAAATGAGGATTAATCATGTATATTCTGCGAGAGAGAAAAGCAAAGGGGAGAAACAATAGGCCAATTGGGGTGACTCTATATATATATATGTGTGTGAGTATGAGTGTGTGTGTGTGTGTGTGTGTGTGTGTGTGTGTGTGTGTGTGTGTGTGTGTGTGTGTGTGTGTGTGTGTGTGTGTGTGTGTGTGTGTGTGTGTGTGTGTGTGTGTGTGAGAGAGAGAGAGAGAGAGAGAGAGAGAGAGAGAGAGAGAGAGAAACAAACAGAAGGCTAATGGTTTTCCTTTAATAAACCACTATACCACTCATGGATGATTCACCTTCACACGCAAACAGACAGCCATGACTAAGATTAGCCCGGGGATGAACACAACAATAAACACAGAGAAGATCAGTGGAGAGTGGAGATGAGTGGAGAGGAGAGGAGAGGAGAGGAGAGGAGAGGAGAGGAGAGGAGAGGAGAGGAGAGGAGAGGAGAGGAGAGGAGGAGGAGAGGAGGACAGACCATCAGATACACTGAGCTGTTATTTCTCATACTTGCATCATTCATCTTTCCTGTCCATTGAGCTGTATGTGTGTGTGTGTGTGTGTGTGTGTGTGTGTGTGTGTGTGTGTGTGTGTGTGTGTGTGTGTGTGTGTGTGTGTGTGTGTGTGTGTCATTTTCTACTCACATGTTATCATATTCTTTCATGCATGCATGTGTGTGTGTAAGCACTTTAATATGATTATTTTTATTTCACAGGTATCAGTTCCTGAACACCTCTTTCTCGTACATCCCTTACTCTCTTTTCCAACACCACGTCATTATTTCCTAGGTGGTCTCTTTCTAATAAATGGGAAACATTGTTTTTTAATTTTTTTTATTTCTGTCTACAATATCAGTTTATCTCTTTATCTCAATGAATGGCCACACACACATATATATGTATTCATGTCATTTTTATTTCTTGTGTGCATGTGTCAATTTGTATGTCCATTGCACATGGTGGGGGGGGATGAACCAGGAGGTAAGTCTTAATGGACTTTTAAAGTTGATAGTTACATTTGGGGTTTTAACTTGAACTTTCAACTTTTCTTTCCAGGTTGTGTGATAATATGGTTAAACTCAGAGTTAGCAAAGTTCTTGTGTGTACAGGATAAACATAACTGATAGGAATGTGTATATAAGTAATGTTTACTTAGCATTCAATTCAGTCATACCTGATTAGAACAGTTATCAGCTAACCACTGAAAAAAAGTATCCTGTTAGTTTACAGTAACCTGTATTGGCTTTATTTAAAATGTTCTTTCCCTCTCTGTCATGCACTATAGTGCTGTGATGTTGTCTACAGGCTAATTGTTTTCATGTTATTAATTATCAATGAAGATGAGAGATAACTGTGCAGGACAAATGTAAAATAACCATTTGATTAGAGGCTGTAGGCTAAAAAGCTGTCCAGAAACATTAATTTAAATAGAAAACAGTTTGAAAGATTCAACACTTACATTGTTTCTCCTTGAATTTTACTTTACAAGATACTCCTGAACCAAATAAGTACACAAATCTCCTCAACAAGACAACAAAAAAAACCACTCTGTGTGTGGAATTGAAAGGATATAAAAGAGGGTTTTTTCCAGTTTTCTTCCCTCTTGTGCTAAGATTTTTTTGGGAGGGATTTACTTGTCTTGTTACTGTAGTTTGCTAGGTTCTTGTTGGGATCCATAGCTGTGGAGGGCCTGTAAAGCCGAGTGATACATTGTTGTGGGATGAAGCTACACAAAGGAAGTTAACTTGACGTCTTTTTTTGTGGCAATACAGTGTCAGTTACATCTGAACTCATGCAACCTTTACATCACTCCATTATGAGACTCACTATAATTCAGCAGTTGTCTAGCATACACAAACCCAAACAAAACTTGTTGTCGGTTAGGAAGGCTTTATCAGCTGTAGTCGCCATATGAGAGCAGTGTAGAACATTCGCTCCTCAGGTAGACATTACTTCACTAAATCTTTACAGAGGAAATTGTTGTTCGATGCTTATTAATGCTCTGAATGTCGTATATTGCTCCTTCAAATCAAAATTTGAGTCAGCTTTTCTTTTCCAATACAGCTTAATTATATCCTTATGTCAACTTATAAAATTGCAACTTTATGGTGCTTCTTCATTCAATCCATTACCCCATTATACTAACAACAGTGTACAGTGTGTGCGTATATGTGCCTGTTTGTGTTTATGTATGAAATTTTAGGAAATGAAGCACTTCTGAATTGTGCTGTTCAGGTAAATTAGACAACAGTTTCTCATATCTGTTCTCCATGGACTGCTGCAATACTGTCACAGCAGCTTAGCTGGCTTATTACAGCTATAGCTTTATTGATCCACACACGCACACACACACACACACACACACACACACACACACACACACACACAAACGTGCACTCAGAGGAACAACACCTGCATGCAACAAAGTTATGCTCAGGAGCACACAAAGACACACACACCCATTCTGTGTGAGACACGTGGAAATGCAGATACAAAAGTTGTTTGTGTCCACACATTCTTGCCACACACACATACATGCACACACACACACACCTTAGGTCATTAAGGACTCCTACCAGTGTGTCCTGTAAGCAGTTTAGTTCCCTGGTGGACCGGTAATATACCGCTGTGTGTGTATGTGTGTGTGTATGTGTGTGAGTGGGTGTGTAGTGGTGTGTAGGTGTGTGTGTCGTTGTGTCAGCTGTTTTGTGCCTGTTAAGCCAGAGTTACAGTTTCTAAGTTGGCTTGGGAGCAGTATGTTAGCTAGCTCAGGGACGAGGACGTGCTGAAAAATCATTACACAGGATATTGGTTAAAGGGAGAGTTCAGGTTTGGGTTGGATTTTGCATTCATTACTCACTGCTTTGATATCTCTGTTAGTCATTTATGCTGTTAAGGATCATTCTCCTGGTTCTTTATTCAAGTTTAATTATTTTGTATTATAGGCTATTACCAGTCTTATCCATCTTGTTTTTGTTTTTCAGAGATGTATTTATTTGAATCTTCTGATTATGTTTCTTTTTGACTTGTGCTCTCCATGTTACTGCATTCACAATTCCAGCTAATCCAACTAATGTTTACTAAGTACCATAATCCACTAAATGCTGTAAAATGTATTTGAACTCTCAATTCATCCAAGCAGTATTAAAATATATGTTTTTCTTTTACTTTTTTGTAGCTCTTTTGCTTTGTAAAAGTAAGAACACACTACATACAATTAAACAAGCAAGCAAACACGTTAACTCTATTTATAAAGTCATAGCAAGCACAAGTAAGGTGCCTTATTAAAAGAAGGAGTATAAAATGCAAAACCCACAAAATAAAAATAAAACACCAAATAAATAGGTTTTAAGATTGATTTGGTTTCTCTGAGACTGTTTCAGAGTGTAGGTGCAACTACAGCAAAAGCATTGTAACCTTCAGTTTTCAGCCCTGACCTTGGAACAGCCAGAAGTCCCAATAACATTTTTAACATTTTGTAGAGACATGCACAGGTTACCAGCGACAGTTAACATGTTATAGTAAACATTTGTTTTAATTATTTTTATTTTTTGGAATCTGAACCTGAATGTGATGTGACTGTCTGAGCACAACAGAGATGTGCAAAACACTGTTCTTAAACGTCTTTTTATATCCTTTTTACAGTCTTTTTGAAAGCCCATAAGTGTCTTTCTGGTCTAAACCTTTTTTTATTTTTACAACAAAAATCTGATCTGATCTTATTGTGATCCTGCTGCTGAGTTGGTTAATAACAAAAAAAACATGGTTAACTGTGAGATTTTGGAACATTAATATAAACAAAAAGGATCAAGGCAGTTGTGTGATAACTTCTTTCTTGTTTTGTGGATACCATACTTAATATCAAAGAACCAACAAACATAAAACACATATATGTGTATAGATTAGTGCATACATTTACTTACATTTACTTTCTTCAATGTATTTCTGCCTTAAGGTTTCTCAATTTTGTAATCTTATTTAGTTCATAGTTTTCTGAAAGTACATTGAAAAGATGAACAAACAGTGACACTGGTGCAATGTGCAGTGATACATAGGAGGAGAGGAAAAGTAGGTCTGTGGTGCTGCAATGCTTCTTGAAAAAAATAAAAAGCTGACGGGGCAGAAAAAGTTGTACTCTGATCCATATTCACATTTCTGAGAACTCTCTACAACTGTTGATTCACATTGAAGAATCACTTGTTTTCAAGAGCATGTTCAGTCGGTTTCTTTTGCATATTTATACAGTTAATTTGCAGGGTTTTCCTGCTGCTGTGTGAGTGTTTAGTGTAGAAACACACGCTCAGGCAAGGTGTGTCTTTACATAACTACACAAAAGCTTTACAACCTCCGAGAGAAATTACACGTTCAGTTAAGGGGCTCGTTTTTCATTAACCTTTATTTGTCTGGGTTAAGCTGGTTGAGCAAACGTGCTGTTTTTCATTACTTTCTGTTCACACACATTCACACCGTTGAGGCTCGGTAAAAGAAAACCACAGACATATTTATTTCCAGGAACAGTTCATTTATTTTGTTGAGTCTTTTAGGAAGTCTAAAACACGCAAGACCAGTTGAGACTGAATTTGGTGACTTAAACAGATAAATTGCAGCTCTAGTTTTTATCTAAAGATACTGAAAGCACCCACACATCTACCTCACATGAGAAGGAAAGGTGAGGAGTTCAAACTCTTAAAGTTATCTCATCAACTAGTGAGACAATCAAGGGGTTAGCTGGGGATTTCTGCTTTGTCCAGAGTTTAATTAGCTAACGTGTGCATTATTTAAAGAAGTCTTTGCACATGCAGTACTAAGGTGATGAAAAAGAAAATACTTTAAAAAACAGGACTTTTACTCAGAAGTAAGAAAAGCTCTTGTGGCCTCCCCTTAGTTACTGTTGCTATGCCTGTCTGTCCTTGCACATTACATATAAAGTTTATAACAATAACGGTGTGGCAGATTAAAACATTTCTTAGTGATTTTTTAAACAAAAGTTCCTTGATCTCTGGCAGAGGTAGAAAAAGATAGCTTCTTTTCAATTTTGCCAGCTGATATTACAACTGTGGCTGGCAGATTTTATCAGCGGTAGCTTGCTAGCTATTTAAACTAAAGCAAGTTCATTTAGGTGGTTAAAATTGCTATTTTCGAATTACTTTTTAAAACTTTTTATTGTGTGAGGTGAGAACGGAATGAGTGGATCTAGTATGTGCTGCCTTTATCAAATTAATTTTGCTTCTTGGTTCGGACTACAGAGCCTCCATGTTGTTGTACAATATAGTGTCCGTTTTCAATATGTGATTGGTTGATGCCTTTTTTCAAGGACCAAAAGATTAGAAAAATGTACCTAGCTCTGGAAGAAAATTACATCGTTTTGTCGCCACATGATTTTTACATTCTGTGTGAAAGATGGAAAACGCTCACAGTGTGCAAAGGCCTTAAATCAAAACTGCAGCCGAACATGCTAGGGATTGCATCTTATGTTAGAGCAGAGTCTATTTCTTGCACAAATGTTTTGGTTTTTAGTATCGCTCTCCCTCAGACTCATACCCCTTCAACATGCAGCTTCAAGAACAATGGCTCACTCTTGTCTGATTTGCAGGGAAAAATATAAAGTAAAACATTACAGCTACATGCAATAATACGTGACTCACATGCATATTCTACTCAACTTTACGGAGATGTATCTTCAACATACAAACAAAGAGCCAGTTGTACTTTTCTGTAGCTCTAGTTAAACAAATTACTGCTGACTCATCATAAATCAAAACGCTGTGGTGGCCTCCAGAGGAAACAGTGGCAGAAGTGGCCTCAGAGCTTTTTCCTCTGAGCAGATCAATATCATTGTAATGAATTGTACCTAAACACACACAGGTATTTTTTCATTATTACCGTTCCGTGTTGCTTTTTGAAGTGTAACAGAGCCTACCAGCGAGCTAATTTAGCTGATGGGAAGAAAAAACATAAAAAGAAACATTTTCAATGTTCTCCACTGATTTGAATCTGGGTTTTGTGCAAGGTTAAAAGGAAAGAGCCGGAGAGGCAGAGGTGTGTGTGTGTGTGTGTGTGTGTGTGTGTGTGTGTGTGTGTGTGTGTGTGTGTGTGTGTGTGTGTGTGAGAGAGAGAGAGAGAGAGAGAGAGAGAGAGAGTGTCATGTGCAGAATCAGCAAAGTGTGTACGTGCATGTGTGTTCTCACAGATGTGTGTGTGTGTGTGTGTGTGTGTGTGTGTGTGTGTGTGAGTGTGTGTGAGTGTGTGTGTGTGTGTGTGTGAGGAGGCTCAAGGGGATGTAGCAGCAGTTTCCTGCTTCTCTCCGTCGCTTCCTAAAAAATCAATTCCAGCTGCTGCAGAGCTTCTTTCTCCTCCTACTGTCCTTTCTCTTTTGCCTTCCAACCATTCCTCGTCTCTCTCTACTGTCATCCAGATTCATACTCTATCTGTCCTTGATTTGAAAGAAAGAGCCTGAGACAGTTCAAAAAATATTGGAACATTACATAACTTTTTCTTCTGCCAACAAAAAGAGTATCAGTTAGTGTTTTAGTCATTGATCTCAAAAGCAACAGTGCAACGGGAGGCTGTTTACAGTGATCATGCGTATTGAACATGGCACTGATCATATCGAGGCCTCAGGAAAACTATATGTGGACCTGGTGTTTTTCGTCCTGAAACTAGAAACAAATCAGAAGTCTATAATACTTGGCAGTCTCTTCACATTTTTTGCAAACTGGGAAAATATCCTACTGAACCTCTTAAAAGAGCACTCCACAGATTTAGCATTGCACTCCAATAACAATGTTGGACTCATGATGGAGAGATTAAAACAAAAAGGATTAATTCCCCACGTTCTTAACCATTGCTAAAACATGACGCCTACATGGACCGTTCACAAAACTTAGCGTTCCCACCCTGATTGCCACTAACACTTCATGAGATCCATCTTGCACAGTCTGAACATCTGAATTGTTTTTATTTGTAGTCTGTAAGCGGCTTAAGAGAAATTCTACAACTAAAGTGTTTAAAAATCTCGGACTTCCTCCATCCCCATTCTACCTTTTTGCCATTTTGCTGCATGGCTGTTATAACGTGAGTTTCCATCCAGATGGTCTGTGTGGAGTGATGAGGAGACTGTTACATGACATCAAGTTGATTCATGCAGCAAACATAAATAGATAATATTTCAGCATTATTTTCATCACATTTCCAACGTAGTTTTTGTTTGTTGTAGGTATTGTAATGATTTAATTTAATTTTACCCTCTTCCTTTGCAATGGTTTAATGGCATGCGACTAGCGAAATAGCACTACTGTGCTTATCTTTTCATGGAAAACTTGTTTAACTTTCTGTTGCTGCGATTTCTGATTTTGCAGAGGAACAGTTGCTGCTTAAATTCTCATTTTACATAAGCCATAAACAACGACATAACAACAATAAAAAATATTTGGCAACATGTTTGACTGTTCTTCTATTTAAGTCTGACTTTGCGACAGACTGACAACCTGAGAATTAAGTCCTGCTGCAGGCTGTTTCTTAAGCAACACATTTAAACACACTTTTAAAACTACAGCAGCATAGCAAGGTAATAAGAAAAAATAATAAGAGGGTGATAAGTTATGAATCAGTAGGATGTGGTAATGGCAAATAGATTCACAGAAATGACATGGATGATAGAGCAATAGACGTTTTACTATTTGAATAAATTGTAACTGACAAGTGTACATTTTTTTTCTACTTACATTTATCAAGCTCCTTTAGAGGCAATTTAGATCCCGATGAAGTCCATTCCTCCTAAGCACACACACACACACATACATATACACACACACACACACACACACACACACACACACACACACACACACACACACACACACACACACACACACACACACACACACACACACACACACACACACAAACACACATACAGAGTGAGGTGTATTGGCAACATACATCTTCATTAGTGTCCAGTCATATCTCTGCTCTGCTCACACTTTGTTGCTCCAGTTTCTTTGTTTCTCCCTCATGAATGTTAAAATCTGGGAGTATTAACAATCTGTCATATTTGGGCATAATGACTGAAAGGCGCTCAGAGGACTGTTTAGTCATATTTCCAGTTAATCATGGTTATGCTAGCTTAACCTCACACAGGAAGCATTCTGCAGAGAGCGAGAAAGAGAAAGGCACGAAATGAAAAATAAGACTGAATTACCATTTTATTGCACTGAGTAAAATTTATGGCAACAATTTTTCCTGACTGATGCTGAGTTTGAAGGCAGATAGCTCAGGTACATAACGAAAGATGATCTTTGTAAATATGATCTCTCGTTATTTTGAGAAAATGTTTGTAAATATAATGTAAAAGTTCATATTTCTTGAGAAACACCACTCTCTTTATTGCCATAGCTCACTGTCAATCCACATTTGTATATTTCAAGCACTTTTCCCAACCTAATAAATATCCAGAGAGAATGCAATTATCAAGTCCAAACATTACAATAACACTTCAAAACACACAAGAATACCTCAGTGATAAAATAGCCCAAAATCACACCTATATTAAGGGGAATAAGTAACTCATAATTTCATTAAATTCATCCAATTATTGATTAGATGTTTAACTCTAAACCACACACATGTTAAACTGGATGTTAAATTATCTAATCAACAAGTAATAACAATTCATCCTGGGGGGAGCACAAATGTATGTACTAAATTTCATGATAATCAATCCAATATCTATGAAGACATTTCACTCAAAACTACATATGTCAACCTGATGGTGGCACTAAAGAAAAATTAGGGGACATCCCAATAATTCAAATAATCCCATAATTCCCCAAATTTCCCCCATTAAAATTGAATTTTTAACAGACGGGAGAAAAACTCTTAGAAAACAGATTTAAGACTGGGAATCTCAGGGACCTACAACTATTAAATTCATAAAAACAAATTGTAGAGTGAACTAAACGTGGGAAAAATTTCCATATCATTGCAAATTATCTAACTAACATATTCAGAGATTAAACATGAGAGAGAAAGTTTACGTGAGAGATACAACAGGTAAATATGTATCATGCTGCAAAATACTTAAATAACTACATTAATAGTTTGAAATTGAGTCATACACTAGTTGCTCCATAATTGGTCTTTTAGCAATTCAAAATGCAGATAGGCTGCTGGATTTTTACAATTCAAAAATTGAAAATTAGTTTCGAAAGTCATGATGAACAACTCTATCAGCCTCATTCAGTGAGTTATAGTACCAGTTTTTTGCTTTTGGGGCTTTGAAAACTTATTTCCCCTGTAAATATTCAGATCACACTGTGTGTCTGAATGTTTTGACATCTCACTCCTGAGTTGTTTTGCCTTCCAGACAGATTAGTGGGCCAGTGATTTGAAAACAACCACAATGACCCCGGTGAATAAGTTCAAGTACTTTGATGAAATCTGTTTGATTACAGTCATTTTTCTCCACTGCCGCTTTGTTTTATGAACACCTCCTCGGATACCGTGTAATCCGAAGCCGCTGTATTTAGCAGCCATTTGTCAACACAATGCTCCCTCCTACTGTTCACTGCTGCACACATTTCCTCTTTATCACAGTACAATGTCGCGAACTGAGCTCAGATTTCTCTTGGATGGGGTCTTTACTCAGTCAACCAAAGGCTAACTTGGTAATTAGATCTCAGGCTACCTGCTGTGTTTGCCCTTGAGGGAGGCAGCAGTTTAATACCAGGGAGTTACTGCAGATTTTTGGGCAATGAATATGTGTTTGACTCTGTGTAAGTGTGTGTCGATGTGCACAGGAATGGCTTCCTGCATAGATGCATGTACAGTACTGCAAACTTAGACCTCAACAGTAAGCTAGTAGTTGGTTTAACACCTCTCTGAAAGTTTTAACAAAAACTAAACATATCTGGTAGATCTGTTGTAGTGGATTGTATTCGATTATTTAGTATATAGTACCTAACATAGCTACCAGGGAGTTTAAACTGACCGTAAAATGACTGAGTTGCTTATTTTACTGGTGGATAGCTGTAATAACACTGTGAGATGATGAACAAGAGCCAACAAAAGCCAAACTACACTGTTTACAGTGTGGATTATATGCAAAACAAAGCAACCTTCATAAGGTTTTTGCCACTTTGGTGAAACATCACCTATACTGTCAGACTGGTGTAGGCTACTGTTAAACACATGGAAACTAAGTTAGAGCAATAAATAACGCCTAACTTTATGCCTGTATGTCAATCTCACTGTCTACAGGTTGAATTGGATCATCAGTCATGTAATAAGAATCCATTCTAGAATGGAATCCTGGTTCTAGAATTGTAGCACCCCATTATGATGTGTGTCCACATTCTCTATATTGACTCATTAGACCTGTTGAGACTGATGAGACAAGCGAACGACGCAAAAACTCTCATACTTGGAAAATCAAGATGGGCGACCGGGGCCAATCTTCACACAAGTCCAGCTCAGTGTTTAATGAACTCCGTCTGGAAGGAGAATTCTGCGACGCAGTCATCAAAGTCGAGGGCGTAGCATTTGAAGTCCACAGGGTCATCCTCTGTAAATGCAGCCCGTACTTCCTGTGAGTTGATTATCTGATATCAGGGGGAAACTTGTGAATGTATATCCTTTAAATGAGCAGAACATAATGTTTAATGATCTGAAGTCTGAGAGATTAATCACAACATGTAATGAGTTACATAGGTTAATGGAGCATTTGTGATAAAACAAGTTTAACATAGAAGAGAAGATATCTGATACCAGCTCAAATGAAGGTTCTTGCAACCTTTCAGTTGATTGCAACTAAATCTAGACTTTCATGACGTGAAATTTGGGAGGGTTGTACATTGATTGCAGATTGCAGATTTTTAATTTAAGTTGGATTTATTATATGAACTCTACAGTAGTCTCTCAGTTCAATAGTACTGTGCTTTTAAGCAGATTAGTTTTGTATTGTAGCATTGAGTATTCTGTGTGTTCGTAAAAGTGACTAAATGAAATAATGCAAAAAGAAAAATACATTACACACACTGGATGGTCGATTCAACAGACAAATGGAGTGGTGAAGCTGTTTACAGCTGCAAAAAAATGAGATGAATTGTAGATGGTGCTGAAACAGTTCCAGAGAGATCACAAAAGAAAACAAAAATGTAATGCAAAATTTAATATTACATGTTTGTGACTTTTATTTGGCAGTGACATTCTTACTGCTAGTTAAACTCTGAATGATTGTACATATTGTACAATTTCCCTTTAATACAAATTAGTGTAGTATGTTGATTTTGCATATGCTTACTTAAAAACATTATCCTTGTCATCCCGACCCACAGCGCTCTCTTCAGACGTTGGTCGTCTCCAGACAAAAAGGTCTTCGACATACCCGGCCTGTCTTCTGACATGATGCAGCTCATCATTGAGTTTGCATACTCCGGCTCTGTTTCTGTGACGAAGGAAAATGCACAGGAGCTGCTGCTGGCAGCCGATCAGCTCAATGTAATGGACATTGTGCAAACTTGCTGCAACTTCCTGGGGGAGCAGCTCTGCCCAAAGAACTGCATCGGCATCTTTCAGTTCACCAACATCTGCTTCTCCTCCGAACTGCAGAGCAAGGCCTACCGCTACATCATTGATCACTTTGAAGAGGTTGTTTTCTCTGAAGAGTTCCTGCAGCTCTCTGTGCAGCAACTCGCCGACATCCTCGATAGAGATGAACTCAATGTGAGAAAAGAGAGCACTGCGTATGAGGCCGTCCTTCGCTGGATCGCCCATGTACCTGAAGAACGAAAAGAACACATCGCAGTACTCTTGTCTAAGGTATGATAACCTTCTGTCACTAGATTTTGTTTAGAGTTACATCTTCAGCATTTGGCTGATGGTGTTATCCTAATCGCAGCGACAGTCAAATAACCACCTTAGTCAAATTAAAGTCAATACCAAGACCAAGTCCAGTTTAAGGGTGCTTTTCATGCTCTATACTGCTCTTACTGTCAATGAAAGACCAAAACCAACCCTACCATCAGATATTGTCTGTTTATCCAAAGCCAGATATAGCTTATTCCTCTGAGTTTCTTTCAAGTATTCATCCATGGTCCGTTATTAAAGATTTATGTCTTCAGTAGGAACAAATGGGCTTGGTGCCACAGCAACGCTAAGAAAGTCGGAGTATTGAGAGCCAGACAAACACATAGTTGGTTATTAGCTTTTAAAGCAATTTATTGAAAAATAACAAAAATACAGAATGCCACCAGTCTAAAAGTGTTTGAAAAGGAAATTTGAGTTTTGAATATTCAAGAAAAAAAGGGTGAATATTAGTCATAGTTAACATAATTATAAAACGCAACAGGTATCTGGACACTGGACTCAAATACAGTCCATTAAGTTCAATTCAACGTTTCTGTCCTGTTTCCTTTGTGTAGGTCCGACTGGCCTTGATGAGTATGGACTACATGAGAAGCAACGTGATGTCCAATGAGCTGGTGAATAAAAACACTGAGTGCCAGCCCATGGTCAAGGAAGCCATTGAAACCATCAGTCGAATCATGAGAAACAGACCCTCTGTGTCTTATCTCTGCAACCCTCTCGCCCGTCCTCGCCTGCCTAATGCCGTCCTGTTGGCCATTGGCGGCTGGAGTGGTGGCGATCCAACAAACGGCATTGAGGCCTACGATATCCGCGCTGACTACTGGATCAACGTGACAAACAATCACGAGCGTCCCCGTGCCTATCACGGCACTGCCTTCCTCAACGGCAATGTCTACTGTGTTGGTGGCTTCGACAGGGCTGAGCATTTCAACAGCGTGCGCCGGTTTGAGCTGAGCACACACACCTGGCATGAGGTGGCATCCATGTACTACCGTCGCTGCTACGTGAGCGTCACCGTGCTGGACAAGTGCATCTATGCCATGGGAGGTTATGATGGGCACGCACGACTCAGCAGTGCAGAACGCTACAGACCCGAAACCAACCAGTGGAGTCTTATTGCGCCAATGCACGAGCATAGGAGCGACGCCAGCAGCACAACACTCCACAACATGGTGGGAGAAGGGGAATAGCAGCTGGGAGTAATTCAAGAGTAACAGAGAGTAGTATGATAGAGTCTGGAACATTGCTAATTTGATTTTCTACCTGTTTAAAACAAGACTGCAATGTTGTAAAATGAACCAGATTATAAAATGAAAAGTCAAGATACACAATTAGTGGTTCTGTTTGACCTTTTTGCATTTGTGTTGAAGTAAAATAAGTAATTGGCCAGAGGATAGTATCAGACTAAAGATCTTCAGCAACGTACAGGCTATCAGAAGAATTTATGATGTTGTGTGCATGGGAGTGATATGAGGTGTGTGTGTGGCACTATAGCACACTGTAGTTCATTTTTGTGAGGATGTTGTAAGTAGAGGGTAAACATGTTAAACATTTAACACAGTTCACTACTTATTATATATATGGCACTTACATTAACCTAACTAAAAAAAAAAAATCTGTTTGACGATTCTCAGATGTCTCAGTCTCAGTTGTATGTTATTTGGCAATACAGTAGAAATATCTCTGTATAATTTATAACCAGTTGTAGCCAAAGAAAGTGATTAATTACTTAAAAACCCCTCTTGCAAATGCCCCTCCTATTCTCCCCAGGTTTACGTTTGTGGCGGTTTCAATGGGAACGAGTGCCTGCAAACGGCTGAATGTTACAGCCCAGAGACCAACCAGTGGACAGTGATCGGCCTCATGAACTGCCGCCGCAGTGGAATTGGCATCGTTGCATATGCAGACCATGTCTATGCAGTAAGTACATGAAACATTGACACACTAACTGCGTGAAGTATGAAGAGATTTGGTGAGTTCAAGTATTCTTTTTTTGCAAGGGTGTTGAGAAATCGGTTCAAACTCCACTCAAACGTTTAACCCCTTTATTTCACTTTCCCGCCCAAAGGTTGGTGGCTTTGATGGCTCAATCCGTCTGTGCAGCGCAGAAGCCTACAACCCTCGTAACAACACCTGGCACGAAGTGTCTCCCATGTTGACCCCCCGCAGCAACTTTGGCATTGAGGTGCTTGATGATCGGCTCTTTGTTGTTGGGGGCTTCAACGGCTTCACCACCTCCTATAACGTCGAGTACTACGACGCAACAACTGATGAGTGGACTGAGGCTTGTGAAATGGAGATTTTCCGCAGTGCCCTGAGCTGCTGTGTTGTGTCCGATCTCCCCAACATGGTCGACTACGTTGTCCCCCGTGACGCCTTGCCACATTTACATTTGGATGATGTGTCTGTGGAGTCTGTGGATTCAGGAGACTCTGTCTAACACTACTGAACAGTGCCCTGTGCCATCATCCACCTGGCAAGACTTAAACATAAAATAATGAAATAAATTTTCTTGAGCATTAAACTGCTGTTACTAGAGAGATTTCTTCAACTTATAACTTTTATGCTCATTCTGAGCTTCTTTAGTGTATAATCACCTGAAAATAAGAATTGTTGTGTAACGCGTTTTCACATTTTCAGGCTTCTGCATCGGCCACCAAAGGTTATCCTACTTGCTTTGCAAAGCTTGAAGAACATTCAGCTGTTTGCAGCCTTCCCCCTAGATGCTGGCAAATCCACCAAATACACACAGTTCCTTTAAATACATTGCATTCGTACTCAAATCACTTTGTTCTGTCAGTCTGGGAAATTGTAGGTACCATTAGCTAACCAGGTCCTGAAGAGATGGGAAATTCTTTGGTTCAATTCAATTCAATTCAGTTTATTTTGTATAGCCCAGAATCACAAATTACAAATTTGCCTCAGAGGGCTTTACAATCTGTGCACATGCGACATCCTCAGTCCTTCCCTCACATCGGCACAGGAAAAACTCCCCTAAAAAAACCCTTTAACAGGGAGAAAAAAGGAAGAAACCTATGGGAGAACGACAGAGGATGCTTCGGACCATCCATTGATGCTAGAATGGATGGTCCGAAGGGACGAATTGTTACGGTTAAGATAGCCTATTGGTCAGGGGAAGCGCATGTGAAGCGCATTTTAAAAGCATGCACAGAATCCTCTCTGGACCATGCATTCTCGTATTATGCAAGTACTCTCCTACTTTTGACCAATAGGATTCTACAATATTGAAAAAAAATTGCATTTCTTGCGTGTAATCAAAAACTAAATTTGTGTTATATCTTATATCAGTTGTCACATAAGTTAAGTTCTCTTTTGTTGTACTCATCGGGTAAAGCATAAAGTATACATCATTCACCATACTGTTTGTTGTCCCCCTGGAATGAAGCAGAGACACCAAAGAAAATACTAATGGGTCAATTTGACCCCCTTCCTGACAATCCTAGCTCAACGACTGAGACATTTACATAATATTGCATCATTGTGGACTTGAGGAGTAAAAGAAATAGGGAAGGGAAGAAGTAAATAGAATGATAGAGAAAAAAACGAGGAGAGAAAGTAGTGTGATTTAGTCAGAATATAAGTTGGTGCTGTTACATGACTTTCTGGCTGATGTCAAGGACTGGGTGTTCCACAATCTCCTCCAACTAAATTTGGACAAAACTGGGATTATTCAGGGGGAAGAAAGCTTGAATGACTTCAGTCTGTCCTTCTCTGTTTTGCCGCATGCCCACGACCCCCCTTCTCTCTCTCTGTCTCCCTCTCTTAATCTCCCTCTTCCTCTCTTTCCCTCCCCTCTTTTTGTCTTTCTCTTCATCTCACAGACAAAGCATTGGCTGCTCGTTTTTGGGCAGAGTCACCTTGAGTGATTTGCCTGTGTTTTTTTTGGACATCCACATAGGAAAGCAAAGTAGTAGGAATGTGTACATACCGGACATATATAGAGAACGGGTGAAAAAAGGTACTCACTCATTTGTGGCTTCTTCTGAGAAAAGACAAGAATAGGAGAATTGTCTGCTTTAAAGTGCTGCTTCATAAATATAAAATTTTTGATGTTTCAGACACATAGGTCCATATCAGATAAAAATTATAAAAATAGATACAACACGAGGACTTCAACCTCAGAGTTCTAATCATTGCAGTGCACAAGTCTACAGTGATTAATACATATACAGACATCTGTTCATGTTTCCAAAAACAAAAGTAATGCCCTGTGTCAGTTGTGTAAGCCCAGTTAAGGTCACCAGGGACAGATGAAAGGCGGGGGCATTAATAGACAAACATAGGACAAAGTACATCAAACTCTAAAGAGGGTTTTTCCTATATAAATGGATACAGTTTGCAACACCGGCGTTGCGCATCGTCATCATCACAGAGAACATTCCTGATGATTTGCTTCTGATGCTCTTTGATTTAAGCAACCATAATAAGACTATTTTAGAGTTATAATTAATGTAATTCTGCACACTATAACTTGGGCAGACTGTGGGCAGATGCTGTAAGCCAGAGCTGATCAAATTGTTAAATGGTCTTAAATGGACGATTTTCAGTCTTTCTGAGTTTGTTCACGAGCACAGCATTTGTTGTCAGGACTGTATTTATCTCTAAAACCATCCTGACCGATGAGGGTAAAATAAAGGGAGAGCAGTGCGGGCGTTGCCATCGCAGTGCCATCATGACTTGGCAGCATTCATCCTGACAAGCCTGACGGGCAAAGCAGAGGGACGACACAGAGTTAAAAATGATTATCAGGTTTAATTAATGCTCCAATGTCCTCATGGAACAGAGAAAACGTTGAAATGTGGAATTTGACACATACAGAAAAACTCTCTTTAGTCTACTCCTTTTCTCCTTCCTCCCGGCACCATGTCCTTTATCACTCCAGTTTAGTATCTTTGTGTGTGTGTGTGTGTGTGTGTGTGTGTGTGTGTGTGTGTGTGTGTGTGTGTGTGTGTGTGTGTGTGTGTGTGTGTGTGTGTGTGTGTGTGTGTGTGTGTGTGTGTGTGTGTGTGTGTGTGGTGGTTGGTGGTGGTGCTGTGCTTGCGGCTGCATGTTCATTTCTTGGTTTATATCTCTAATAAAGTAATGGCTTTTTGGATTTCACTCTTTCACACTCTGTAATGGATAGTTTTATTTTCAATTACAGTTTCAATTTCAACTTGCTTTTTTTTTGGTGTAACATTTGCAAAGACATTAGTGTCTCCGCATTTGGAAGAAAAAAGATGGCAAAGAATAACTAAATGTTGAGGTACAAAATCGACCAATATAAATGCAATTATCACAGATTCAGGGGTAATGTGAACGTTGTAATCTCGTGCATGCCCTTACTGAAACATAGCATTCGTTCAGGCAGAGCACTCAATGTCACTCTGCTGGTTTGCTCCTGCCAATGCCTTTTGCAGCTTCCTTATGCGCTCTATTTTTCATCTTATTGATTTAAATAATATTCAACATTAATGTGTTCAGGGGGAATTATCTCTCCTAACAGAATTCTCATTGCTGCTTGGTTCCTTTAAGAGCTCCCTCAACGAGCAGAGCTTTTTGTATTTGTATTTGCTATAAATGCTCAATTCTGTGACATAAGTGTAACTCTATGTTCAAGTTCAAGTTCTGTGTTTTTCCTATGCGCTACAATAACAAGCAGTCATTGGCAATGAAAAGGCATTCTCTAACAATGCTCATTGAATATGTATTAAAAAAAGAAAAGGAAGATCACACAAGTAAAAAAAAAAATCAAGACAGAAAATATAAAACATATCAGTGTAGGTTAAAATGCAATGTGATACAATAAAACATAAAAAAAATATGAACTGAAGTAATATAAATTAGATAGTAATTGCAAATGAATCAACAAAACTTAAACAGGAATGTTTGATAGACAGTAAGTATATAATGATAAAGTGTCAAGAGTTCAGCAGTCTTATTACACCGCTGGGTGTAGAGGTCCTCTATAGATGGCAGCTCCGTCCTGGTGATGTGCTGGGCAGTTTTCAACACCCTCTGTAAAGACTTATGCTTAAGGGGCGGCTGTGGCGTAGTGGAGAGCAAGGTAGTTCTCCATTCAGAGGATCGGTGGTTCGATACCTGGCTTCGGCAGTTGATGTGTCCTTGGGCAAGACACTTAACCCCAAGTTGCTCCCGAAGGCTTGCCGTCGGTGTGGACTGGATGTTGCATGAATGTTAGTTAGAGTCTGATGGTGGCACCTTGCATGGTAGCCTGTCATCAGTGTGTGAATGGGTGAATGATATGTAATATACTACTGATTGTAAGTCGCTTTGGATAAAAGCGTCTGCTAAAATGACTGTAATGTAATGTAATAATGTAAGGCTGGTACCATATCAGGCAAAGATGCAGCTGGAGATATTCTCTATTGAACACCTGTAGAAGTTGCAGATTATCCCAGTGATTAGTAATAAGTATGTAAAGCAGATTACCAGAGCAACTTTTAGATGCTATCATTTTCAAACTTCATGCTTGGTCTCACATGTGCATGCATGTGTGAGAAGATATGGTGCAAAGGTCTTACACAAATACAGGCCAACAACCCCCTGTTTCACCGCCCACACACACACACACACACGCACGCACACACACACACACACACACACACACACACACACACACACACACACACACACACACACACACACACACACACACACACACACACACACATATTGTAGAGGAGCACTGTCATGCACAAAGCACTGAGGTTTTAAAAAAATTATTAGCTTAAGTTGCTTGGCTGATGGTCGATGTTCTAAAAGCCCTGTGCAATACAACTTTAATAGCATTGGCAACAGGGTACACACACACACACACAGACAGACAGACAGACAGACAGACAGACAGACAGACACACACACACACACACACACACACACACACACACACACACACACACACACACACACACACACACACACACACACACACACACACACAACCACACACAGACAGGCACATTTTCCCTTTCCCTTATTTGCCATGTCTGATTTCTCTGTCTCCTCCACTTTCTGTCTCTGTTTTTCTTTCGTCTGTATAAATACAGCTTCTCGCTCATAAAACCAGTGAAAAACACACAACCAGTTATTGTTCTTTGTGAGCAACTGTCAGCGAACTGACAAACAACACTGAATTAGTGCTTCACTGACACAGATACATCATGGCGTCAGTGTGTGTATTTATGCTTGTGTATGTGAGTAGATGTATATTTGAGTGTGTGTGTGTGTGTGTGTGTGTGTGAGTGTGCGAGTGTGATCTGTTTAAATGAATCCAAACATACTCTACTGTGCTATGTTTCTGTATGTGCCATGTGTTTG